>NW_027192835.1:0-300000 GCF_949987515.2 Delphinus delphis
TCAATGAGAGACTAGCTGGAGGTGTCTGGATGGGCAAATTTAACTCTCATTTCCCACCAGGAAGAGGAATTAACCAAAGGCTCAGCGTGCCGTGCCAGAACCAGATTAGGGCCTGAAGACATCCTGCGGTGTTGCGGCCAGTCACAAGAAAGCAAGTTGAAGAAAGCAGCTCAGGGGCACTGTAATTCACAAACCTGCAGAGTTATAAATGACAGCTATCGTCCAAAAATAGATTGAAGTAAGGCTGCCAAGAGGACTTGAAAGCGGGGCAGCATTGCAGGAAACCGATTTCAGGAGGTAGACTGGAATTGCATTGAAAGCATAGGAAAAGAGGCAGAACGTCCACAATGATGCACTTGGCCAAAAAGGGCGTATGCGTTTTATCCTGAATATATTCAGGAAAAAACGCATACGCCCTTTTTGGCCAACCAAGCATACTTGCAAAGGAAATCTGCACTACAATGAAGTCTCACTTCTCCCCGGTTAAAAGGGCCATCTGAAAAAAGTGTAAAATCCAGAAAGGCAGGACAGGCCATGGAGAACTGGGAGCCTTGTTATGCTGATGGGCGGGATGTAAATTGCCAACAACCACTCGGGAGAAGTGTATGGTGTTTCCTGAAACATCTAAAAAACAAAGCAACAGAGCCTAGGGCACTTCCACTTATGGTCCTATAGCTTTGGGAAATTAAAATCAAAATGACACAGCCACCCCAAAGTTTGGGACACCTCCGTTTAGAAGAACCTCGTTTACCGTACAAGTTCAATATCACAGAAAGGGAAAAATGGATAAAGAACTTGAGGTACTTACGTACAATGCATTATCACTCAGCAATGAAATCTATGTCATCAGGCCCTTAGCAGCATAATGAGTGGATTCAGGTACAATGATTCTAACTGAAATAAGTCACACAGAAAAAGAAACATCATAAGATATCACTAATACACGGAATGTAAACTTGGCTACACAGGAACTGCATTCCAAAACAGAACAGGGTCTCAAATTTAGAAAACCAACTTATGCTTGCTTAAGGGGAAAGGTGAGTTGGGGTGCTGCATAAAACCAGAGACTGAAATGAGCACAGATAAAGTTCCTTAAGCCAAATATGGAATAGACAAGAGCTACTCCTTGCTCAACGAAATGGACTCAACACCCCATATTAAACGCCTAAGAATGTACCTGACTAGTAAGTATCTTAAAACCTAGGGATTGCTATGTCTCCAAAAGAGAATCAAGCGTGTGTACAGGGGCATAAACGCAGCAGTGATAGGATTGGAGAGGTTCGGTGAGCAAATGAAGACCCTTTGAAGTCATATTGCATGGTACCCATTACACGGGTCTCAACTCTCCAGGTTTTAGGTATTCCTCCTTCAGCTAAAACATGCATGTGGAACCCAGAGTATGATCAACCATGTGAACGGGAGACGTGTTCAAATATGTCTCAGTTTTCCTCCCCTGGTACTCGGGTGCAACATTCCAGACGCTTTACTAACACTCTCCCGACTTGGAGAGTCAGTGCCTTTAACCTCCTGTTTGGCCCAGTTTGCAATTTCTGCGGAAGATGAACAGGAATAGCGAGAACCAATGAGAGGCTAGCTGGAGGTGTCTGAACGGGCAAATTTAACTCTCATTTCCCACCAGGAAGAGGAATTAACCAAAGGCTCAGCGTGCCGGGCCGGAACCAGATTAGGTCCTGAAGCCATCCTGTGGTGTTGCGGCCAGCTCACAAGAAAGCGAGTTGAAGAAAGGAGCTCAGGGGCACTGTAATTCACAAACCTGCAGAGTTATAAATGACAGCTATCGTCCAAAAATAGACTGAAGTAAGGCTGCCAAGAGGACTTGAAAGCGGGGCAGAATTGCAGGAAACCGATTTCAGGAGGTAGACTGGAATTGCATTGAAAGCATAGGAAAAGAGGCAGAACGTCCACAATGATGCACTTGGCCAAAAAGGGCGTATGCGTTTTTTCCTGAATATATTCAGGAAAAAACGCATACGCCCTTTTTGGCCAACCAAGCAAGCTTGCAAAGGAAATCTGCACTACAATGAAGTCTCACTTCCCCCCGGTCAAAAGGGCCATCTGAAAAAAGTGTAAAATCCAGAAAGGCAGGACAGGCCATTGAAAACTGGGAGCCTTGTTATGCTGATGGGCAGGATGTAAATTGCCAACAGACACTTGGGAGAAGTGTATGGTGTTTCCTGAAACATCTAAAAAACAAAGCAACAGAGCCTAGGGCACTTCCACTTATGGTCCTATAGCTTAGGGAGATTAAAATCAAAAAGACACAGCCACCCCAAAGTTTGGGACACCTCTGTTTACAAGCACCTCGTTTACAGTACAAGTTCAACATCGCAGAAAGTGAAAAATGGATAAAGAAGTTGTGGTATTCACTTACAAAGCAATATCACTCAGCAATGAATTCTATGTCATCAGGCCCTTAGCAGCACAATGAGTGGATTCAGGTATGATGATTCTAACTGAAATAAGTCACACAGAAAAAGAAACATCATAAGATATCAGTAATACACGGAATGTAAACTTGGCTACACAGGAACTGAATTACAGAACAGAACAGGGTCTCAAATTTAGAAAACCAACTTATGCTTGCTTAAGGGGAAAGGTGACTTGGGGTGCTGCATAAAACCAGAGATTGAAATGAGCACAGATAAAGTTCCTTAAGCCAAATATGGAATAGACAAGAGCTACTCCTTGCTCAACGAAATGGACTCAACACCGCATATTAAACGCCTAAGAATGTACCTGACTAGTAAGTATCTTAAAACCTATGGATTGCTATGTCTCCGAACGAGAATCAAGCATGTGTACAGGGGCATAAACGCAGCAGTGATAGGATTGGAGAGGTTCGGTGAGCAAATGAAGACCCTTTGAAGTCATATTGCATGGTACCCATTCCACGGGTTTCAACTACCCAGGTTTTAGGTATTCTTCTTTCAGCTAAAACATGCATGTGGAACCCAGAGTATGATCAACCATGTGATCGGGAGACGTGTTCAAATATGTCTCAGTTTTCGTACCTTGGTACTCGGGTGCAACATTCCAGACGCTTTACTAACACTCTCCCGACTTGGAGAGTCAGTCCCTTTAACCTCCTGTTTGGCCCAGTTTGCAATTTCTGCGGAAGATGAACAGGAATAGCGAGAACCAATGAGAGGCTAGCTGGAGGTGTCTGAACGGGCAAATTTAACTCTCATTTCCCACCAGGAAGAGGAATTAACCAACGGCTCAGCATGCGGGGCCGGAACCAGATTAGGGCCTGAAGCCATCCTGCGGTGTTGCGGCCAGCTCACAAGAAAGCGAGTTGAAGAAAGGAGCTCAGGGGCACTGTAATTCACAAACCTGCAGAGTTATAAATGACAGCTATCGTCCAAAAATAGACTGAAGTAAGGCTGCCAAGAGGACTTGAAAGCGGGGCAGAATTGCAGGAAACCGATTTCAGGAGGTAGACTGGAATTGCATTGAAAGCATAGGAAAAGAGGCAGAACGTCCACAATGATGCACTTGGCCAAAAAGGGCGTATGCGTTTTTTCCTGAATATATTCAGGAAAAAACGCATACGCCCTTTTTGGCCAACCAAGCAAGCTTGCAAAGGAAATCTGCACTACAATGAAGTCTCACTTCCCCCCGGTCGAAAGGGCCATCTGAAAAAAGTGTAAAATCCAGAAAGGCAGGACAGGCCATTGAGAACTGGGAGCCTTGTTATGCTGATGGGCGGGATGTAAATTGTCAACAGACACTTGGGAGAAGTGTATGGTGTTTCCTGAAACATCTAAAAAACAAAGCAACAGAGCCTAGGGCACTTCCACTTATGGTCCTATAGCTTAGGGAGATTAAAATCAAAAAGACACAGCCACCCCAAAGTTTGGGACGCCTCTGTTTACAAGAACCTCGTTTACAGTACAAGTTCAACATCGCAGAAAGTGAAAAATGGATAAAGAAGTTGTGGTATTCACTTACAAAGCAATATCACTCAGCAATGAAATCTATGTCATCAGGCCCTTAGCAGCACAATAAGTGGATTCAGGTATGATGATTCTAACTGAAATAAGTCACACAGAAAAAGAAACATCATAAGATATCACTAATACATGGAATGGAAACTTGGCTACACAGGAACTGAATTACAGAACAGAACAGGGTCTCAAATTTAGAAAACCAACTTATGCTTGCTTAAGGGGAAAGGTGAGTTGGGGTGCTGCATAAAACCAGAGATTGAAATGAGCACAGATAAAGTTCCTTAAGCCAAATATGGAATAGACAAGAGCTACTCCTTGCTCAACGAAATGGACTCAACACCCCATATTAAACGCCTAAGAATGTACCTGACTAGTAAGTATCTTAAAACCTATGGATTGCTATGTCTCCGAAAGAGAATCAAGCATGTGTACAGGGGCATGAACGCAGCAGTGATAGGATTGGAGAGGTTCGGTGAGCAAATGAAGACCCTTTGAAGTCATATTGCATGATACCCATTTCACGGGTCTCAACTCTCCAGGTTTAAGGTATTCTTCCTTCAGCTAAAACATGCATGTGGAACCCCGAGTATGATCAACCATGTGAACGGGAGACGTGTTCAAATATGTCTCAGTTTTCCTCCCCTGGTACTCGGGTGCAACATTCCAGACCCTTTACTAACACTCTCCCTTCTTGGAGAGTCAGCGCCTTTAACCTCCTGTTTGGCCCAGTTTGCAATTTCTGCGGAAGATGAACAGGAATAGGGAGAACCAATGAGAGACTAGCTGGAGGTGTCTGGACGGGCAAATTTAACTCTCATTTCCCACCCGGAAGAGGAAATAACCAAAGGCTCAGCGTGCCGTGCCGGAACCAGATTAGGCCTGAAGCCATCCTGCGGTGTTGCGGCCAGCTCAAAAGAAAGCGAGTTGAAGAAAGGAGCTCAGGGTCTCTGTAATTCACAAACCTGCAGAGTTATAAATGACAGCTATCATCCAAAAATATACTGAAGTAAGGCTGCCAAGAGGACTTGAAAGCGGGGCAGAATTGCAGGATACCGATTTCAGGAGGTAGACTGGAATTGCATTGAAAGCATAGGAAAAGAGGCAGAACGTCCACAATGATGCACTTTGCCAAAAGGGCGTATGCGTTTTTTCCTGAATATATTCAGGAAAAAACGCATACGCCCTTTTTGGCCAACCAAGCAAGCTTGCAAAGGAAATCTGCACTACAATGAAGTCTCACTTCCCCCCGGTCAAAAGGGCCATCTGAAAAAAGTGTAAAACCCAGAAAGGCAGGACAGGCCATGGAGAACTGGGAGCCTTGTTATGCTGATGGGCGGGATGTAAATTGCCAACAGACACTCGGGAGATGTGTATGGTGTTTCCTGAAACATCTAAAAAACAAAGCAACAGAGCCTAGGGCACTTCCACTTATGGTCCTATAGCTTAGGGAAATTAATATCAAAAAGACACAGCAACCCCAAAATTTGGGATGGGTCTTTTTACAGAAATCTCTTCTACGGCACAAGTTAAATATCCCAGAGAGCAAATAATGGATAAAGAAGTTGCGGTACTTCTGTACAACAGAATACCACTCAGCAATGAAATCTATGTCACCAGGCCCGTACCAGCATAATGAGTGGATTGAGGCACGATGATTCTAAGTGAAATAAGTCACACAGAAAAAGAAACATCATAAGGTATCACTAATACACGGAATGTGAACTTGGCTACACATGAACTGAATTACAAAACAGAACAGGGTGTCAAGTTTAGAAAACCAACTTATGCCTGCTTAAGGGGGAAGGTGAGTTGGGGTGCTGCATAAAAGCAGAGTTTGAAATTAACACAGATACCGTTCCATAAGCCAAATATGGAATAGACAAGAGCTACCCCTTGCTCAACGAAATGGATTCAACAATGAGGTATCACCTCACACCTGGTAGAATAGGCATCATTGAAAATCTACAAACAAAAAATGCTGGAAAGGGTGTGGAGAAAAGGAACCCTCTTCCACTATTGTTGGGAATATAAATTGATACAGTCATTATGGAGAACAATATGGAATTTCTTAAGAAACTAACAATAGAATTACCATAGGATACAGCAATCCCAGTACTGGACATATACCCAGACAAAACCATAAATCAAAAAGAGTCATTCACCGCAATGTTCATTGCATCACTACAATATCGAGGTAATGGAAGCAACCTAAATGCCCACAGACAGACGAATGCATAAAGCTGTGGTACATATATAAAATGGAATATTACTAAGCCATGAAAAGGAATGAAATTGGGTCATTTGTAGAGACGTCGATGGATCTAGAGACTGTCATACAGAGTGAAGTAAGTCAGAAAGAGAAAAACAAATCTTGTATATTCATGCATATATGTGGAACCTAGAAAAACTGTACAGATTAACCATTTTGCAAGGCATAAATAGAGCAACAGATGTAGACAACAAACGTATGGACAACAAGGGGGGAAAGCTGTTGGGGGGGTGGTGGTGGGAGGAGTTGAGAGACTGGGATTGGCATGTATACATTTATATGTATAAAATAGATAACCAATAAGAACCTGCTGTATAAAAATATAAAATAAAATTCAAAATTAAAAAGAAGTAAAATTTAAAAAATAAAACAGAAAAAACAATTATTCCCTGCACATACATGTATTTATATGAATAAATTATTTCCATGCTTATATCTGTAAATACAAAAAAGAGGAATAAAATCTACCTTGAACCAAAAACGAAAAAGAGAAAAAAAACACAGAACCCACCAGTTACACAGAGGAAAACCGTATCAGGGCACTTGCTCCAGTTGTAAACAATTCTGAAGTTGGTCAGTGGTGGGGAATCGTCTCCCATTCAGCCAGCAGCCCCCACGCAACAAGCGTCCTCATTGCAAAGCTGGGGCACCGTGCCGAGGCATCTGTGAGTAAACGTGAGCTGAGCCCCAGGCCAGTTGCTGCTGAACTATTCCCACCCGTCCCAGGTAAAACACCTGAATATATACAAGGACTTGAAAGCCTAGAGGAAGGGCCATAGAGCCACACGAGTGACAGCATGCCGGCCGACTTGGTGCCTGCAGGCCAGCCAGGATGGTCCTGGCCCTGGGTGCTCTTCTGGAAGATTTCCATTTCCCTGCCTGAGATACCCGTCCTGTCCCTGCCCCCACTGCTTTTTTCCTTCCTCACCTCTGCCCAGGGAGAAATTCCAGCAGCAGGTATGGGTGACACATCCTCTTCTTTAGCAGGTGGCAGCCTGGCAACTGCTGCAGAAAGTCCAGCAGAGCCCCACTCACACTGGGCCACCCACAAAGCCGTGGCCTCTCACTCCCTCCCACCAGCCCAGCCCCGAGACTGCTGACAGGGCAGAGAAAATGGCGTCAGGCACGGCTGCAGGGGCTCTTGCTGCCTGGAGTGGTATTTATATTGATCTCAACCCAGGCACACCTGGGGAGGGCTGGCCGGCACGGTAAGGCTGCCCAGGTCAGCCAATCATCACCCCTCAGGGGCTCACAGTTGCAGAAAATGGAACTTGCTGAACCGGCCAGGTCCAAGGAACAGGTGTGGGCTCCTGAGAGTCAGGATAGACAAGGGGCTGCAGCTTTGGCTTGTTTTCTAATCATTTTATCTGGCCCATGAGTGGGAGACAACTTCAAGAAAACCCTCTCCTAATGAGAGGAACCCAGGAGTCAGGCAGAGGAGGGGTGGGTGGTGGTTGGAGACAGAGGCCTGGTGCCCCGGGTGCAGTGGAAGTCTCTGGAAGACCAGGTGGAGGGAGGCCTCACGGAGTGATGCCCAGGGTCACAGACCTGTCGCAGCTGCTGTTTGTTAGTTCAAGTCCTGCTCTGAGGTGCTCTGTGTCAGCTCTGAGCGACAGGTGAGCTGGGGGTGCTCTGCAATGAGGGCTATGTGCACGGTTCCTGTGTGCCCAGCCCTGCCACGGTACCTGCAAGGGTAGCTCTGTATCCTGGGAGGGGCCTGACCACGAGAGCCCCGTGGGCTGGGGTGGGGGTGGGGTACCTGCCCAGGTGAGCTCCATATTCTGGGATTGGTCTGACCACGAGAGCCCCATGGGCTGCTGGGGACCTGGTAAAGGATGTCAGGACAGTCAGTGAAGCCACCGAGGATATACCTCCAGTTGCTCCTAATTCCTACACCCTGCTGGTCATTCTACCAACCACCAGGACATGGTATTCTGTATTAGTCTTCAATGATGCCTTCTTTTGTATTCCATTAGTCCCAGAGTCACAAGAAATTTTGGCTTGTGAGTGGCAGGACTCCACATACAACTAAAACAATACTTCCGGGCCGTCTGGCCCCAAGGGTGCAAAAATTCCCACACCATCTTTGGGGAAAGCTTAGCTAAAGACCTAAAAGTTCTACCTCTGGAAAAGGAAACCCTCCTTCAATATGCAGACGACATTCTGATCACCAGCCCTACTAAGGAGGCCTCTGAACTACCAAGCCAATAAAGGATAGAAGTTGTCCAAGAAAAAGCTCAAATATCACAGACTGCGGTGACCTGCCTGGGCTTCATTCTCACAGAAGGTCAGAGAAGCCCATCCCAGGAAAGGGAAGAAACCATTTTCAGCCTTACCCCTTTCTAAAACTAGAAGACAGCTTAGGGGTTCCTGGGGAGGCCAGGGTTTGCTGCTTCTGGATCCCTAGCTACAGTCTACTAGCTGGGCCTCTATATGAAACACTGAAAGGAAAAGATGATGATCCTTTTGAATAGAATCCAGAAGTGGCCTTTCAAGAATGGAAAGAGCAGTCAATTCAGACCCTTGCCCTGGAACTCCCTAATTTAGCTAAACCCTTTGACCTTTACATTCCCGGTGAAAGGTGAATCGCCATTGGAGAATTAGTGCAAAAACTGGGACCACTTGAAATGGAACAATGCAAGAATGCCATCCAGGTAGGATAAACTACGGTCACTAAGGGGCTTGGCCCACTGCCACATCTGGCCAAGATACTGGCGGTATCTAAAAACCTGGAAATCAGCAGCCCAAAAGGCCACCTCCCTCCTAAGGGAAAAGGACCCCACGTGGTGATCCTAACCACCAACCATGCCCTGAAGTTGCAGGGTTCGCTCCGTGGGCACACCGACCTCGAGTGAGGAGGCCCTCCAACTCCAACATCCAGAGAGATAACCGGGGGCAACAGGGCACCATGACGACTCGTGTGAACATCACTTGACCTGGAGTTTCTCTCATAAAACAACAAGAGTGTGTCCCAAAAGAGTAGACTACTGCTTGCAGGACTTACTGCACCCAGAGGGGAGCTAATAATCTTGGCGGGGGAACAGTATACCACACTGTCACCATAGAAAAGCCTACAGACACCGTGATGATGGTGGCCAATAAGACCGGCTGGACTCCTGTTTACTTCAAAAGGCTGTTGACTCAGTAGCCATCATGGTCCTTGGTCACCACTGACCCTGGACTGTCTGGGAGTTGAGCGGGCAGGGCTCTGACACCTGGTGCTGTTTGTACGTTAATTCAGGGGCCTAATTGAAGAAAGCGCAGACTACTGGTCAGAGCATCTAGGCTGGCAGAGACGGTCAGCCTAAGGTGGCCGAACAAATGTGGGTTGGGGTGAAACCGGCCCCCACAGCGTCTCTGCACATCTCTTTCCTGGACCCTTAAAGGTCATTAGAATCTATAACACTTCCAATGCTGGTGCTCAGGTGGACGAGCAGGGAGGCAGGGGTCCTGGGGACAATCAACGTCACCGGGAGGCTGCTGGGGAGAAGCTCTGACCCTCGCCCCAGGGTATGAGGGCTCCCAACTCAGCACTCAGCAGTTACAGAAGAAGGGTCTGCACCCTCAGCACTCCAAGAATGAGGAGCGGGACAAAAGGCAGAGGAGGGGTTTGTCCCCAGCAAAGCCCATTAAAAATCCCTGGGAGATAAAAATAGAATCTGGGCAATAAAGTCAAGTCTAACCTTTTTTATCCTTTGTGCTTTGTCTAATTTCACGTGCTCCTAGGGTCCCGCATGCAGAGGTTCCACACCCGGCACTTCAGACCAGATTTCCTAGTGCAGAATGGCTGGGTCGACACCTCAGCTCCTGGGGCCCAGTGCAGACTCCACGATATAGAGCCTGAGCTACAGCCAACCCGGCCCTCGAGAGCTCCGCCGCCTCCCTCCCTCCCACTGACTCTGACAGGATCTCTACACAGCAGCCCAGCCCACAGCCCACGGGGTAGTGCATGCTCTCACCTCTCCATTCTCTGATCAAAATATAAAGTTTCCTTTGCTTGTGAACCAAACTCAGTCTCGATCTGTTGGCCCCAATGACACTGGGCAGGGGGACACTTGTTGGGGTCCACTCTGGAGGATCAGTAACAGAAATTGAGACTATTGTAACCTCAATGAACAGATGTGTGAGCCAAACTGTAGTTAACATAGAACAGTGTATAAGGCTCGGGTAAAATAAGATGTTTTTAACACTTCCATTTGATATTTCCATCACTTTTTATAAGCAAGTTCAGTGAAAAGGTTTGTCTTATTTGTCAGGTCAATATTAGAGAAACGAAGTGATTTCTTTCCAAGGATGTACAGCTAATAATCTTGGTTAAACCTTCAATCTTGTTTTAAATGCTTTTCCATTGAAAATGATACCTCTCTTTCAGCTCCCCCATTTCTGAGAAGTATAAAATCTTATAATTTATTATTACCAAAGGGGAAAGGTGGGAGGAGGGATAAATTAACAGTTTGGAATGAACACATACACACTGCTATGTATAAAATAGATCATCAACAAGGAACTACTGTATAGCACAGGGAACTACACTCAACATTTTGCAATAACCTATAAGGGGAAATAATCTGAAAAAGAATAGATATTTTTATTGACATCATCTATCAATGACAGTTAAAGTGTAGCCTAAGGGAAGCTGGTGGTGAGTGCTTCTGACCCTGAAGACTTCAATCATCTAAAGTTTGGACTCTGCCTACTTCCCAAGGCCCTTAATGAACATATGTGTAGCCGTAGCTTAAAAACTTCCCCAGTTTGGGTTTCGGGGAGACACTGATTTTGAAAAAGCCCTGGTGTTCTCCTTACATGAATGGGACTCTTCCTACTGCTAAAACATGTCTGTCACACCCAGAGGATGGTATACCGTCTGATCGGGAAGAGTTTGGAAAAGGCATCTCATCTCCTCATCTCCTGGTGCTCGGGTTCACCCCTCCAGCGTCTTTACTAACAGTCTCCCCACTTGGAGATGTCAGCACTGTCAACATCCTGTTGCGTACAGTTTGGAATTTGTCCAGAGGATGAAGCGGAAGGATGAGGAACAATGAGAGACAAGTCCTAGGTGTTCAGACAGGCACATGTCACTCTAATTTCCAATCAGGAAGACGAATTGACCAAAGGCTAGGGTTGCCCATGGAAACAGTATAGGGCTTGAGGAAATCCCGCTGCTTTGTGGCCAGTTCCCATAAACACGAGTTGAACAATGGAACTCAGGGGCAGTAAAATTCACAAAACTGCAGAGTTGAAAATATCCATCACTGAAAAATGTCTTGAGGAAAGTCAGAGAAAAGGACTTGTAAGCAAGGGAGAATGGCAGGAAAGGGATTTGAGGAGGTAGAAAGGACTCGCCATTAAGCACAAGAAAAGGAGCTGAACATTGCCAACATTGCCAACATTGCAGTTGGCCAAAAAGGGTGTATGCGTTCTTTTCTGTATATATTCAAGAAAAGGGCATACACTTTTTTAGCCAACCAAACAGGTGGGCACTGGCAGTCAATACTACAAAAGATATCACTTCGCATCAGTCAGAAGAGCCATCCTCATAAAACGTAAACAACAGAAATGCAGGACAGGGCAACGAGAAGAGGGAGCCCGGTGAGACTTATAGTGGAAATGTATATTGCCAACGGCCATTCTGGAGAAGTGTATTGTGTTTACTAAAGCATCTAAAAAATGAGCTACAGAGCATAGGGCACTTGCACTCATGGGCGTATATCTTGGGAAAAACAAAAATCGAGAGGACACAGGCACCCCAATGTTTACCCCCTCTCTGTTTAAAAGATCCTCGACTAGGATATAACTTAAATGTCTCTGGAGGGAAAAAATGGATAGAGATGTGGTACTTAGGTAGAGTGGAATATTATTCAGCCTGGAAATCAATGAAATATGGCCAGTTGTAACAACTCCGGAGGAGTTACGTATGATCATTCTAAGTGACAGAATTCAAAAAGAAAAAGACACATATCATAAGATATCACTTAAAGGTGGAATCCAAAATGGCTACACATGAAATAAATTACAAAACAAAAACATAGTCAAATATGTAGAAAACACGCATAAGGCTGCTAAACGGGAAAGGTGGGGAGGGGTGAGGCATCATCCAGGAGGTTGAAATTAGCAAAGATACCATTCCAAATACCAAACTGATAATCAACAAGGCCTACACGGTAGCTAAAAGAACTGCACTCAGCACACTCAAGTCACCGGAAAAGAATATATACGACTGGTAAGAATCTGAAAAAGAATTTATTGATGTCTCTCTGTACGTGAATCAAGTGGATGTACAGCAGCAAGAAACAGAGCTTTGAAAATCAGCTGTAACCAATATAGTAATAAATTGAAAAAAATAAACGACAGAGAGACAGAGAAAACCTCTTACAACTTTTCCTCAGGGACGGTGATGCAACATGGATTGAACACATCTAGACCCACAGCAGGATGAGACATAAGGCTGGAAACTGTTTGCGCTAAGAGAAATGTGAGGTTGGGTGAGGAAATGCACACCCTTTAAAGTAATACTACCTGGTACCCATTCAATGGGTCCCAAATCTGCAGGTTCAAGGGATCTTCCTACAGCTAAAACATGCATGGAAAACCCAGAGGACTGTACACCATGTGATCGGGAGATGTGTCTAAAATGCACCTCATTTATCCTCTCCTGGTGCTCCTGTTCACCATTCCAGCCACGCTACTTAGAATCTCCCCACTTGGAGAATCAGCACATTTAAACTTCTGTTTCACACATTTTGCAAATTGTGAGGAGGATGAACGGGAAGAGGGGGAACCAATGAGAGAAGAGTTGTAGGGGTTTGGACGGGCACATATCACTCTAATTTCCCATTAAGAATAAGAATTAAAGAAAGGCTCAGCCTGCCTCGCCGGAGCCAAAATAGGGCCTGAAGCAATCCTGCGGGTTTGAGGCCAGCTCACAAAAGAGCAACTTAAAAAATGGAGCTCAGGGTCACTGCAATTCACAAACCTGCAGAGTTATAAATGAAAACTAACGTCCAAAAATATGTTGAGGTAAGGCAAAGAAGAGGATCTGAATGCAAGACAGAATTGCAAGAAACAGATTTCAAGAGATAGATTGGACTCGTCTTTAACGCACATGAAAAGCGGCAGAATTTCGACAATGATGCAGTTGGCCCAAAAGGGCGTATGCGTTTTTTCCTGATTATATCCAGGAAAAAACGCATACGCACTTTATGGGCAACGAAGCAAGCAAGCAATGCAAATGTGCACAACAAAGAAGTCTCACTTCCCACCGGTCAAAAGGGCCATCCTAAAAAATTGTAAAAACCAGAAATGCAGGACAGGCCATGGAGAACAGGGAGCCTTTATACGCTGATGGGCAGTGTGTGAACTGCCGAGAGCCACTCTGGAGAAGTGTATGGTGGTTCCTAAATCATCTAAAAAACAGAGCTACAGAGCATAGGACACTTCCAATCATGGGAGTATATCTAGGGAAGTCTAAAAATCAACAAGACACAAGCACACCACAGTTTAGGGCTACTCTGTTTACAAGAACCTCAACTTCAGTACACCTTAAATATCCCAGGAAAGAGAACAATGGATAAAGAAGATGTGGTACTTATGTACAATGGAATATCTCTTCACCATGAAATCAATGTAATAAGGCTAGTAGAAGGATAAAGAGTGGATTTAGGTCCGATAATACTACTTGAAATAAGTCAAACAGAAAAAGAAACATATCATAAGATATCACTTATAGAGGGAGGGTAAATATGGCTGCACAAGAAATGAATTACAGAACAGAACAGTGTCTCACATTTAGAAAACACACTTATGTCAGCTTAAGGGGAAAGGAGAGGTGGGGTGATGCATAAAACCAGAGTTTGAAATTAGCACAGATACCGTTCAATAAACCAAATAGGTATTAGACAAGATCTACACCTTGCTCAATGAACAGGCCTCAACACACCCTATACACCGCAGAGAAATATATCTGAGGAATAAGAATCTTAAAACCCATGTATTGATATATCTCCATAAGGGAATCAAGTGTGTGCAGAGCGGCACAAACACAGCAGTGAAAAGGAGCTAAACCCCATTATAGAAATAAATTTTAAAAACAAAACGCTGAAACAATGAAAGAGAGAAAAATTCTTACAAAATTCGCTCAGGGGCTGTGATGCAACCTGGATTGACCACATATAAACCCACAGCTGGATAAGACATAAGGCTGGACACTTGGGGCTGACAGGATTGGTGAGCTTTGGTGAGCAACTGCCGAAAGTTTAATGCAACACTTCATGCTACTCAGTCCAAGGGTCCCAACACTCCAGGTTGAAGGGAATCTTCCTACAGCTAAACCATGCTTGGGAAACCCAGCGACTGGTATACCATATGATCGGGAAAGGTTTCTAAAACGCACCTCATTTTTCCTCTCCTGGGGCTCCGGATCGACATTCCAGCCGCTTTACTAACAACATCCCCACATGGAGTCAATGCCTTTAAGTTCTGGTATCGCACAGTCTGCAGTTAGTGCAGAGGATGAATGGGAATAGGGGGAACCAGTGAGAAACTAGCTGTAGCGGTTTCAATGGGCACATGTCACTCTAATATCACATCAGTAAGAAGAATTAACCAAAGGCACAGCAAGGTGCCCCAGAAGAAAAATAGGGCTTCAAGGAATCCTGTGGTTACGGGGCAAGACCACAAAAATAAGAGCTAAAAAATGGAGCTAAGGGCCACTGCAATTCAAAAACCTGCAGAGTTATAAAGGCCAACTATTTTTAAAAAATATATTGAGGTAAGGCTATGAAGAGGCATTGAAAGCAAGGCAGAATTGCAGGAAACCGATTTCAGGAGGTAGACTGGAATTGCATTGAAAGCATATGAAGAGAGTCAGAAACTCGACAATGATGCACTTGGCCAAAAAGGGCGTATGCGTTTTTTCCTGAATATATTCAGGAAAAAACGCATACGCCCTTTTTGGCCAACCAAGCAAGCTTGCAAAGGAAATCTGCACTACAATGAAGTCTCACTTCCCCCCGGTCAAAAGGGCCATCTGAAAAAAGTGTAAAATCCAGAAAGGCAGGACAGGCCATGGAGAACTGGGAGCCTTGTTATGCTGAAGGGCGGGATGTAAATTGCCAACAACCACTCCGGAGAAGTGTATGGTGTTTCCTGAAACATCTAAAAAACAAAGCAACAGAACCTAGGGCACTTCCACTTATGGTCCTATAGCTTAGGGAAATTAAAATCAAAAAGACACAGCCACCCCAAAGTTTGGAACGGCTCTGTTTACAAGAACCTCGTTTACAGTACAAGTTCAACATCGCAGAAATTGAAAAATGGATAAAGAAGTTGTGGTATTTACTTACAAAGCAATATCACTCAGCAATGAAATCTGTGTCATCAGGCCCTTAGCAGCACAATGAGTGGATTCAGGTATGATGATTCTAACTGAAATAAGTCACACAGAAAAAGAAACATCATAAGATATCACTAATACACGGAATGGAAACTTGGCTACACAGGAACTGAATTACAGAACAGAACAGGGTCTCAAATTTAGAAAACCAACTTATGCTTGCTTAAGGGGAAAGGTGAGTTGGGGTGCTACATAAAACCAGAGATTGAAATGAGCACAGATAAAGTTCCTTAAGCCAAATATGGAATAGACAAGAGCTACTCCTTGCTCAACGAAATGGACTCAACAACCCATATTAAACGCCTAAGAATGTACCTGACTAGTAAGTATCTTAAAACCTATGGATTGCTATGTCTCCGAAAGAGAATCAAGCATGTGTACAGGGGCATAAACGCAGCAGTGATAGGATTGGAGAGGTTCGGTGAGCAAATGAAGACCCTTTGAAGTCATATTGCATGGTACCCATTCCATGGGTTTCAACTACCCAGGTTTTAGGTATTCTTCCTCAGCTAAAATATGCATGTGGAACCCAAGTATGATCAACCATGTGAATGGGAGACGTGTTCAAATATGTCTCAGTTTTCCTCCCCTGGTACTCGGGTGCAACATTCCAGACGCTTTACGAACACTCTCCCCACTTGGAAAGTCAACGCCTTTAACCTCCTGTTTGGCCCAGTTTGTAATTTCTGCGGAAGATGAACAGGAATAGCGAGAACCAATGAGAGGCTAGCTGGAGGTGTCTGGACGGGCAAATTTAACTCTCATTTCCCACCAGGAAGAGGAAATAACCAAAGGCTCAGTGTGCCGTGCCGGACCAGATTAGGGCCTGAAGCCATCCTGCAGTGTTGCGGCCAGCTCAAAAGAAAGCGAGTTGAAGAAAGGAGCTCAGGGGCACTGTAATTCACAAACCTGCAGAGTTATAAATGACAGCTATCGTCCAAAAATAGACTGAAATAAGGCTGCCAAGAGGACTTGAAAGCGGTGCAGAATTGCAGGAAACCGATTTCAGGAGGTAGACTGGAATTGCATTGAAAGCATAGGAAAAGAGGCAGAACGTCCACAATGATGCACTTGGCCAAAAAGGGCGTATGCGTTTTTTCCTGAATATATTCAGGAAAAAACGCATACGCCCTTTTTGGCCAAACAAGCAAGCTTGCAAAGGAAATCTGCACTACAATGAAGTCTCACTTCCCCCCGGTCAAAAGGGCCATCTGAAAAAAGTGTAAAATCCAGAAAGGCAGGACAGGCCATGGAGAACTGGGAGCCTTGTTATGCTGAAGGGCGGGATGTAAATTGCCAACAAACACTTGGGAGAAGTGTATGGTGTTTCCTGAAACATCTAAAAAACAAAGCAACAGAGCCTAGGGCACTGCCACTTATGGTCCTATAGCTTAGGGAATTTAAAATCAAAAGACACAGCCACCCCAAAGTTTCGAACGGCTCTGTTTACAAGAACCTCGTTTACAGTACAAGTTCAACATCGCAGAAATTGAAAAATGGATAAAGAAGTTGTGGTATTTACTTACAAAGCAATATCACTCAGCAATGAAATCTCTGTCATCAGGCCCTTAGCACCACAATGAGTGGATTCAGGTATGATGATTCTAACTGAAATAATTCACACAGAAAAAGAAACATCATAAGATATCAGTAATACACGGAATGGAAACTTGGCTACACAGGAACTGAATTACAGAACAGAACAGGGTCTCAAATTTAGAAAACCAACTTATGCTTGCTTAAGGGGAAAGGTGAGTTGGGGTGCTGCATAAAACCAGAGATTGAAATGAGCACAGATAAAGTTCCTTAAGCCAAATATGGAATAGACAAGAGCTACTCCTTGCTCAACGAAATGGACTCAACACCCCATATTAAACGCCTAAGAATGTACCTGACTAGTAAGTATCTTAAAACCTATGGATTGCTATGTCTCCGAAAGAGAATCAAGCATGTGTACAGGGGCATAAACGCAGCAGTGATAGGATTGGAGAGGTTCGGTGAGCAAATGAAGACCCTTTGAAGTCATATTGCATGGTACCCATTCCATGGGTTTCAACTACCCAGGTTTAAGGTATTCTTCCTCAGCTAAAACATGCATGTGGAACCCAAGTATGATCAACCATGTGAATGGGAGACGTGTTCAAATATGTCTCAGTTTTCCTCCCCTGGTACTCGGGTGCAACATTCCAGACGCTTTACGAACACTCTCCCCACTTGGAAAGTCAGCGCCTTTAACCTCCTGTTTGGCCCAGTTTGCAATTTCTGCGGAAGATGAACAGGAATAGCGAGAACCAATGAGAGGCTAGCTGGAGGTGTCTGGACGGGCAAATTTAACTCTCATTTCCCACCAGGAAGAGGAAATAACCAAAGGCTCAGTGTGCCGTGCGGGACCAGATTAGGGCCTGAAGCCATCCTGCAGTGTTGCGGCCAGCTCAAAAGAAAGCGAGTTGAACAAAGGAGCTCAGGGGCACTGTAATTCACAAACCTGCAGAGTTATAAATGACAGCTATCGTCCAAAAATAGACTGAAGTAAGGCTGCCAAGAGGACTTGAAAGCGATGCAGAATTGCAGGAAACCGATTTCAGGAGGTAGACTGGAATTGCATTGAAAGCATAGGAAAAGAGGCAGAACGTCCACAATGATGCACTTGGCCAAAAAGGGCGTATGCGTTTTTTCCTGAATATATTCAGGAAAAAACGCATACGCCCTTTTTGGCCAAACAAGCAAGCTTGCAAAGGAAATCTGCACTACAATGAAGTCTCACTTCCCCCCGGTCAAAAGGGCCATCTGAAAAAAGTGTAAAATCCAGAAAGGCAGGACAGGCCATGGAGGACTGGGAGCCTTGTTATGCTGAAGGGCGGGATGTAAATTGCCAACAAACACTTGGGAGAAGTGTATGGTGTTTCCTGAAACATCTAAAAAACAAAGCAACAGAGCCTAGGGCACTGCCACTTATGGTCCTATAGCTTAGGGAATTTAAAATCAAAAGACACAGCCACCCCAAAGTTTCGAACGGCTCTGTTTACAAGAACCTCGTTTACAGTACAAGTTCAACATCGCAGAAATTGAAAAATGGATAAAGAAGTTGTGGTATTTACTTACAAAGCAATATCACTCAGCAATGAAATCTGTGTCATCAGGCCCTTAGCACCACAATGAGTGGATTCAGGTATGATGATTCTAACTGAAATAATTCACACAGAAAAAGAAACATCATAAGATATCAGTAATACACGGAATGGAAACTTGGCTACACAGGAACTGAATTACAGAACAGAACAGGGTCTCAAATTTAGAAAACCAACTTATGCTTGCTTAAGGGTAAAGGTGAGTTGGGGTGCTGCATAAAACCAGAGATTGAAATGAGCACAGATAAAGTTCCTTAAGCCAAATATGGAATAGACAAGAGCTACTCCTTGCTCAACGAAATGGACTCAACACCGCATATTAAACGCCTAAGAATGTACCTGACTAGTAAGTATCTTAAAACCTATGGATTGCTATGTCTCCGAAAGAGAATCAAGCGTGTGTACAGGGGCATAAACGCAGCAGTGATAGGATTGGAGAGGTTCGGTGAGCAAATGAAGACCCTTTGAAGTCATATTGCATGGTACCCATTCCACGGTTTTCAACTACCCAGGTTTAAGGTATTCTTCCTTCAGCTAAAACATGCATGTGGAACCTAGAGTATGATCAACCATGTGATCGGGAGACGTGTTCAAATATGTCTCAGTTTTCGTACCCTGGTACTCGGGTGCAACATTCCAGACGCTTTACTAACACTCTCCCGACTTGGAGAGTCAGTGCCTTTAACCTCCTGTTTGGCCCAGTTTGCAATTTCTGCGGAAGATGAACAGGAATAGTGAGAACCAATGAGAGGCTAGCTGGAGGTGTCTGAACGGGCAAATTTAACTCTCATTTCCCACCAGGAAGAGGAATTAACCAAAGGCTCAGCGTGCCGGGCCGGAACCAGATTAGGGCCTGAAGCCATCCTGCGGTGTTGCGGCCAGCTCACAAGAAAGCGAGTTGAAGAAAGGAGCTCAGGGGCACTGTAATTCACAAACCTGCAGAGTTATAAATGACAGCTATCGTCCAAAAATAGACTGAAGTAAGGCTGCCAAGAGGACTTGAAAGCGGGGAAGAATTGCAGGAAACCGATTTCAGGAGGTAGACTGGAATTGCATTGAAAGCATAGGAAGAGGCAGAACGTCCACAATGATGCACTTGGCCAAAAAGGGCGTATGCGTTTTTTCCTGAATATATTCAGGAAAAAACGCATACGCCCTTTTTGGCCAACCAAGCAAGCTTGCAAAGGAAATCTGCACTACAATGAAGTCTCACTTCCCCCCGGTCAAAAGGGCCATCTGAAAAAAGTGTAAAATCCAGAAAGGCAGGACAGGCCATTGAAAACTGGGAGCCTTGTTATGCTGATGGGCGGGATGTAAATTGACAACAGACACTTGGGAGAAGTGTATGGTGTTTCCTGAAACATCTAAAAAACAAAGCAACAGAGCCTAGGGCACTTCCACTTATGGTCCTATAGCTTAGGGAGATTAAAATCAAAAAGACACAGCCACCCCAAAGTTTGGGACACCTCTGTTTACAAGAACCTCGTTTACAGTACAAGTTCAACATCGCAGAAAGTGAAAAATGGATAAAGAAGTTGTGGTATTCACTTACAAAGCAATATCACTCAGCAATGAATTCTATGTCATCAGGCCCTTAGCAGCACAATGAGTGGATTCAGGTATGATGATTCTAACTGAAATAAGTCACACAGAAAAAGAAACATCATAAGATATCAGTAATACACGGAATGTAAACTTGGCTACACAGGAACTGAATTACAGAACAGAACAGGGTCTCAAATTTAGAAAACCAACTTATGCTTGCTTAAGGGTAAAGGTGAGTTGGGGTGCTGCATAAAACCAGAGATTGAAATGAGCACAGATAAAGTTCCTTAAGCCAAATATGGAATAGACAAGAGCTACTCCTTGCTCAACGAAATGGACTCAACACCCCATATTAAACGCCTAAGAATGTACCTGACTAGTAAGTATCTTAAAACCTTTGGATTGCTATGTCTCCGAAAGAGAATCAAGCATGTGTACAGGGGCATAAACGCAGCAGTGATAGGATTGGAGAGGTTCGGTGAGCAAATGAAGACCCATTGAAGTCATATTGCATGGTACACATTCCACGGGTTTCTACTACCCAGGTTTTAGGTATTCTTCCTTCAGCTAAAACATGCATGTGGAACCCAGGGTATGATCAACCATGTGATCGGGAGACGTGTTCAAATATGTCTCAGTTTTCGTACCCTGGTATTCGGGTGCAACATTCCAGACGCTTTACTAACACTCTCCCGACTTGGAGAGTCAGTCCCTTTAACCTCCTGTTTGGCCCAGTTTGCAATTTCTGCGGAAGATGAACAGGAATAGCGAGAACCAATGAGAGACTAGCTGGAGGTGTCTGGACGGGCAAATTTAACTCTCATTTCCCACCAGGAAGAGGAATTAACCAAAGGCTCAGCGTGCCGTGCCAGAACCAGATTAGGGCCTGAAGCCATCCTGCGGTGTTGCGGCCAGGTCACAAGAAAGCGAGTTGAAGAAAGGAGCTCAGGGGCACTGTAATTCACAAACCTGCAGAGTTATAAATGACAGCTATCGTCCAAAAATAGACTGAAGTAAGGCTGCCAAGAGGAATTGAAAGCGGGGCAGCATTGCAGGAAACCGATTTCAGGAGGTAGACTGGAATTGCATTGAAAGCATAGGAAAAGAGGCAGAACGTCCACAATGATGCACTTGGCCAAAAAGGGCGTATGCGTTTTTTCCTGAATATATTCAGGAAAAAACGCATACACCCTTTTTGGCCAACCAAGCAAGCTTGCAAAGGAAATCTGCACTACAATGAAGTCTCACTTCCCCCCGGTCAAAAGGGCCATCTGAAAAAAGTGTAAAATCCAGAAAGGCAGGACAGGCCATGGAGAACTGGGAGCCTTGTTATGCTGATGGGTGGGATGTAAATTGCCAACAACCACTCGGGAGAAGTGTATGGTGTTTCCTGAAACATCTAAAAAACAAAGCAACAGAGCCTAGGGCACTTCCACTTATGGTACTATAGCTTAGGGAATTTAAAATCAAAAAGACACCGCAACCCCAAAGTTTGCAACAGCTCTGTTTACAAGAACCTCGTTTACAGTACAAGTTCAACATCGCAGAAAGTGAAAAATGGATAAAGAAGTTGTGGTATTTACTTACAAAGCAATATCACTCAGCAATGAAATCTGTGTCATCAGGCCCTTAGCAGCACAATGAGTGGATTCAGGTATGATGATTCTAACTGAAATAAGTCACACAGAAAAAGAAACATCATAAGATATCAGTAATACACGGAATGTAAACTTGGCTACACAGGAACTGAATTACAGAACAGAACAGGGTCTCAAATTTAGAAAACCAACTTATGCTTGCTTAAGGGGAAAGGTGAGTTGGGGTGCTGCATAAAACCAGAGATTGAAATGAGCACAGATAAAGTTCCTTAAGCCAAATATGGAATAGACAAGAGCTACTCCTTGCTCAACGAAATGGACTCAACACCGCATATTAAACGCCTAAGAATGTACCTGACTAGTAAGTATCTTAAAACCTATGGATTGCTATGTCTCCGAAAGAGAATCAAGCATGTGTACAGGGGCGTAAACGCAGCAGTGATAGGATTGGAGAGGTTCGGTGAGCAAATGAAGACCCTTTGAAGTCATATTGCATGGTACCCATTCCACGGGTTTCAACTACCCAGGTTTTAGGTATTCTTCCTTCAGCTAAAACATGCATGTGGAACCCAGAGTATGATCAACCATGTGATCGGGAGACGTGTTCAAATATGTCTCAGTTTTCGTACCTTGGTACTCGGGTGCAACATTCCAGACGCTTTACTAACACTCTCCCGACTTGGAGAGTCAGTCCCTTTAACCTCCTGTTTGGCCCAGTTTGCAATTTCTGCGGAAGATGAACAGGAATAGCGAGAACCAATGAGAGGCTAGCTGGAGGTGTCTGAACGGGCAAATTTAACTCTCATTTCCCACCAGGAAGAGGAATTAACCAATGGCTCAGCGTGCCGTGCCGGAACCAGATTAGGGCCTGAAGCCATCCTGCGGTGTTGCGGCCAGCTCACAAGAAAACGAGTTGAAGAAAGGAGCTCAGGGGCACTGTAATTCACAAACCTGCAGAGTTATAAATGACAGCTATCGTCCAAAAATAGACTGAAGTAAGGCTGCCAAGAGGACTTGAAAGCGGGGCAGAATTGCAGGAAACCGATTTCAGGAGGTAGACTGGAATTGCATTGAAAGCATAGGAAAAGAGGCAGAACGTCCACAATGATGCACTTGGCCAAAAAGGGCGTATGCGTTTTTTCCTGAATATATTCAGGAAAAAACGCATACGCCCTTTTTGGCCAACCAAGCAAGCTTGCAAAGGAAATCTGCACTACAATGAAGTCTCACTTCCCCCCGGTCAAAAGGGCCATCTGAAAAAAGTGTAAAATCCAGAAAGGCAGGACAGGCCATGGAGAACTGGGAGCCTTGTTATGCTGATGGGCGGGATGTAAATTGTCAACAGACACTTGGGAGAAGTGTATGGTGTTTCCTGAAACATCTAAAAAACAAAGCAACAGAGCCTAGGGCACTTCCACTTATGGTCCTATAGCTTAGGGAGATTAAAATCAAAAAGACACAGCCACCCCAAAGTTTGGAACGGCTCTGTTTACAAGAACCTCGTTTACATTACAAGTTCAACATCGCAGAAAGTGAAAAATGGATAAAGAAGTTGTGGTATTCACTTACAAAGCAATATCACTCAGCAATGAAATCTATGTCATCAGGCCCTTAGCAGCACAATGAGTGGATTCAGGTATGATGATTCTAACTGAAATAAGTCACACAGAAAAAGAAACATCATAAGATATCACTAATACACGGAATGGAAACTTGGCTACACAGGAACTGAATTACAGAACAGAACAGGGTCTCAAATTTAGAAAACCAACTTATGCTTGCTTAAGGGGAAAGGTGAGTTGGGGTGCTGCATAAAACCAGAGATTGAAATGAGCACAGATAAAGTTCCTTAAGCCAAATATGGAATAGACAAGAGCTACTCCTTGCTCAACGAAATGGACTCAACACCGCATATTAAACGCCTAAGAATGTACCTGACTAGTAAGTATCTTAAAACCTATGGATTGCTATGTCTCCGAAAGAGAATCAAGCATGTGTACAGGGACATGAACGCAGCAGTGATAGGATTGGAGAGGTTCGGGGAGCAAATGAAGACCCTTTGAAGTCATATTGCATTGTACCCATTTCACGGGTCTCAACTCTCCAGGTTTAAGGTATTCTTCCTTCAGCTAAAACATGCATGTGGAACCCCGAGTATGATCAACCATGTGAACGGGAGACGTGTTCAAATATGTCTCAGTTTTCCTCCCCTGGTACTCGGGTGCAACATTCCAGACCCTTTACTAACACTCTCCCGACTTGGAGAGTCAGCGCCTTTAACCTCCTGTTTGGCCCAGTTTGCAATTTCTGCGGAAGATGAACAGGAATAGGGAGAACCAATGAGAGACTAGCTGGAGGTGTCTGGACGGGCAAATTTAACTCTCATTTCCCACCAGGAAGAGGAAATAACCAAAGGCTCAGCGTGCCGTGCTGGAACCAGATTAGGCCTGAAGCCATCCTGCGGTGTTGCGGCCAGCTCAAAAGAAAGCGAGTTGAAGAAAGGAGCTCAGGGTCTCTGTAATTCACAAACCTGCAGAGTTATAAATGACAGCTATCATCCAAAAATATACTGAAGTAAGGCTGCCAAGAGGACTTGAAAGCGGGGCAGAATTGCAGGATACCGATTTCAGGAGGTAGACTGGAATTGCATTGAAAGCATAGGAAAAGAGGGAGAACGTCCACAATGATGCACTTTGCCAAAAGGGCGTATGCGTTTTTTCCTGAATATATTCAGGAAAAAACGCATACGCCCTTTTTGGCCAACCAAGCAAGCTTGCAAAGGAAATCTGCACTACAATGAAGTCTCACTTCCCCCCGGTCAAAAGGGCCATCTGAAAAAAGTGTAAAACCCAGAAAGGCAGGACAGGCCATGGAGAACTGGGAGCCTTGTTATGCTGATGGGCGGGATGTAAATTGCCAACAGACACTCGGGAGATGTGTATGGTGTTTCCTGAAACATCTAAAAAACAAAGCAACAGAGCCTAGGGCACTTCCACTTATGGTCCTATAGCTTAGGGAAATTAATATCAAAAAGACACAGCAACCCCAAAATTTGGGATGGGTCTTTTTACAGAAATCTCTTCTACGGCACAAGTTAAATATCCCAGAGAGCAAATAATGGATAAAGAAGTTGCGGTACTTCTGTACAACAGAATACCACTCAGCAATGAAATCTATGTCACCAGGCCCGTACCAGCATAATGAGTGGATTGAGGCATGATGATTCTAAGTGAAATAAGTCACACAGAAAAAGAAACATCATAAGGTATCACTAATACACGGAATGTGAACTTGGCTACACATGAACTGAATTACAAAACAGAACAGGGTGTCAAGTTTAGAAAACCAACTTATGCCTGCTTAAGGGGGAAGGTGAGTTGGGGTGCTGCATAAAAGCAGAGTTTGAAATTAGCACAGATACCGTTCCATAAGCCAAATATGGAATAGACAAGAGCTACCCCTTGCTCAACGAAATGGATTCAACAATGAGGTATCACCTCACACCTGGTAGAATAGGCATCATTGAAAATCTACAAACAAAAAATGCTGGAAAGGGTGTGGAGAAAAGGAACCCTCTTCCACTATTGTTGGGAATATAAATTGATACAGTCATTATGGAGAACAATATGGAATTTCTTAAGAAACTAACAATAGAATTACCATAGGATACAGCAATCCCAGTACTGGACATATACCCAGACAAAACCATAAATCAAAAAGAGTCATTCACCGCAATGTTCATTGCATCACTACAATATCGAGGTAATGGAAGCAACCTAAATGCCCACAGACAGACGAATGCATAAAGCTGTGGTACATATATAAAATGGAATATTACTAAGCCATGAAAAGGAATGAAATTGGGTCATTTGTAGAGACGTCGATGGATCTAGAGACTGTCATACAGAGTGAAGTAAGTCAGAAAGAGAAAAACAAATCTTGTATATTCATGCATATATGTGGAACCTAGAAAAACTGTACAGATTAACCATTTTGCAAGGCATAAATAGAGCAACAGATGTAGACAACAAACGTATGGACAACAAGGGGGGAAAGCTGTTGGGGGGGTGGTGGTGGGAGGAGTTGAGAGACTGGGATTGGCATGTATACATTTATATGTATAAAATAGATAACCAATAAGAACCTGCTGTATAAAAATATAAAATAAAATTCAAAATTAAAAAGAAGTAAAATTTAAAAAATAAAACAGAAAAAACAATTATTCCCTGCACATACATGTATTTATATGAATAAATTATTTCCATGCTTATATCTGTAAATACAAAAAAGAGGAATAAAATCTACCTTGAACCAAAAACGAAAAAGAGAAAAAAAACACAGAACCCACCAGTTACACAGAGGAAAACCGTATCAGGGCACTTGCTCCAGTTGTAAACAATTCTGAAGTTGGTCAGTGGTGGGGAATCGTCTCCCATTCAGCCAGCAGCCCCCACGCAACAAGCGTCCTCATTGCAAAGCTGGGGCACCGTGCCGAGGCATCTGTGAGTAAACGTGAGCTGAGCCCCAGGCCAGTTGCTGCTGAACTATTCCCACCCGTCCCAGGTAAAACACCTGAATATATACAAGGACTTGAAAGCCTAGAGGAAGGGCCATAGAGCCACACGAGTGACAGCATGCCGGCCGACTTGGTGCCTGCAGGCCAGCCAGGATGGTCCTGGCCCTGGGTGCTCTTCTGGAAGATTTCCATTTCCCTGCCTGAGATACCCGTCCTGTCCCTGCCCCCACTGCTTTTTTCCTTCCTCACCTCTGCCCAGGGAGAAATTCCAGCAGCAGGTATGGGTGACACATCCTCTTCTTTAGCAGGTGGCAGCCTGGCAACTGCTGCAGAAAGTCCAGCAGAGCCCCACTCACACTGGGCCACCCACAAAGCCGTGGCCTCTCACTCCCTCCCACCAGCCCAGCCCCGAGACTGCTGACAGGGCAGAGAAAATGGCGTCAGGCACGGCTGCAGGGGCTCTTGCTGCCTGGAGTGGTATTTATATTGATCTCAACCCAGGCACACCTGGGGAGGGCTGGCCGGCACGGTAAGGCTGCCCAGGTCAGCCAATCATCACCCCTCAGGGGCTCACAGTTGCAGAAAATGGAACTTGCTGAACCGGCCGGGTCCAAGGAACAGGTGTGGGCTCCTGAGAGTCAGGATAGACAAGGGGCTGCAGCTTTGGCTTGTTTTCTAATCATTTTATCTGGCCCATGAGTGGGAGACAACTTCAAGAAAACCCTCTCCTAATGAGAGGAACCCAGGAGTCAGGCAGAGGAGGGGTGGGTGGTGGTTGGAGACAGAGGCCTGGTGCCCCGGGTGCAGTGGAAGTCTCTGGAAGACCAGGTGGAGGGAGGCCTCACGGAGTGATGCCCAGGGTCACAGACCTGTCGCAGCTGCTGTTTGTTAGTTCAAGTCCTGCTCTGAGGTGCTCTGTGTCAGCTCTGAGCGACAGGTGAGCTGGGGGTGCTCTGCAATGAGGGCTATGTGCACGGTTCCTGTGTGCCCAGCCCTGCCACGGTACCTGCAAGGGTAGCTCTGTATCCTGGGAGGGGCCTGACAACGAGAGCCCCGTGGGCTGGGGTGGGGGTGGGGTACCTGCCCAGGTGAGCTCCATATTCTGGGATTGGTCTGACCACGAGAGCCCCATGGGCTGCTGGGGACCTGGTAAAGGATGTCAGGACAGTCAGTGAAGCCACCGAGGATATACCTCCAGTTGCTCCTAATTCCTACACCCTGCTGGTCATTCTACCAACCACCAGGACATGGTATTCTGTATTAGTCTTCAATGATGCCTTCTTTTGTATTCCATTAGTCCCAGAGTCACAAGAAATTTTGGCTTGTGAGTGGCAGGACTCAACATACAACTAAAACAATACTTCCGGGCCGTCTGGCCCCAAGGGTGCAAAAATTCCCACACCATCTTTGGGGAAAGCTTAGCTAAAGACCTAAAAGTTCTACCTCTGGAAAAGGAAACCCTCCTTCAATATGCAGACGACATTCTGATCACCAGCCCTACTAAGGAGGCCTCTGAACTACCAAGCCAATAAAGGATAGAAGTTGTCCAAGAAAAAGCTCAAATATCACAGACTGCGGTGACCTGCCTGGGCTTCATTCTCACAGAAGGTCAGAGAAGCCCATCCCAGGAAAGGGAAGAAACCATTTTCAGCCTTACCCCTTTCTAAAACTAGAAGACAGCTTAGGGGTTCCTGGGGAGGCCAGGGTTTGCTGCTTCTGGATCCCTAGCTACAGTCTACTAGCTGGGCCTCTATATGAAACACTGAAAGGAAAAGATGATGATCCTTTTGAATAGAATCCAGAAGTGGCCTTTCAAGAATGGAAAGAGCAGTCAATTCAGACCCTTGCCCTGGAACTCCCTAATTTAGCTAAACCCTTTGACCTTTACATTCCCGGTGAAAGGTGAATCGCCATTGGAGAATTAGTGCAAAAACTGGGACCACTTGAAATGGAACAATGCAAGAATGCCATCCAGGTAGGATAAACTACGGTCACTAAGGGGCTTGGCCCACTGCCACATCTGGCCAAGATACTGGCGGTATCTAAAAACCTGGAAATCAGCAGCCCAAAAGGCCACCTCCCTCCTAAGGGAAAAGGACCCCACGTGGTGATCCTAACCACCAACCATGCCCTGAAGTTGCAGGGTTCGCTCCGTGGGCACACCGACCTCGAGTGAGGAGGCCCTCCAACTCCAACATCCAGAGAGATAACCGGGGGCAACAGGGCACCATGACGACTCGTGTGAACATCACTTGACCTGGAGTTTCTCTCATAAAACAACAAGAGTGTGTCCCAAAAGAGTAGACTACTGCTTGCAGGACTTACTGCACCCAGAGGGGAGCTAATAATCTTGGCGGGGGAACAGTATACCACACTGTCACCATAGAAAAGCCTACAGACACCGTGATGATGGTGGCCAATAAGACCGGCTGGACTCCTGTTTACTTCAAAAGGCTGTTGACTCAGTAGCCATCATGGTCCTTGGTCACCACTGACCCTGGACTGTCTGGGAGTTGAGCGGGCAGGGCTCTGACACCTGGTGCTGTTTGTACGTTAATTCAGGGGCCTAATTGAAGAAAGCGCAGACTACTGGTCAGAGCATCTAGGCTGGCAGAGACGGTCAGCCTAAGGTGGCCGAACAAATGTGGGTTGGGGTGAAACCGGCCCCCACAGCGTCTCTGCACATCTCTTTCCTGGACCCTTAAAGGTCATTAGAATCTATAACACTTCCAATGCTGGTGCTCAGGTGGACGAGCAGGGAGGCAGGGGTCCTGGGGACAATCAACGTCACCGGGAGGCTGCTGGGGAGAAGCTCTGACCCTCGCCCCAGGGTATGAGGGCTCCCAACTCAGCACTCAGCAGTTACAGAAGAAGGGTCTGCACCCTCAGCACTCCAAGAATGAGGAGCGGGACAAAAGGCAGAGGAGGGGTTTGTCCCCAGCAAAGCCCATTAAAAATCCCTGGGAGATAAAAATAGAATCTGGGCAATAAAGTCAAGTCTAACCTTTTTTATCCTTTGTGCTTTGTCTAATTTCACATGCTCCTAGGGTCCCGCATGCAGAGGTTCCACACCCGGCACTTCAGACCAGATTTCCTAGTGCAGAATGGCTGGGTCGACACCTCAGCTCCTGGGGCCCAGTGCAGACTCCACGATATAGAGACTGAGCTACAGCCAACCCGGCCCTCGAGAGCTCCGCCGCCTCCCTCCCTCCCACTGACTCTGACAGGATCTCTACACAGCAGCCCAGCCCACAGCCCACGGGGTAGTGCATGCTCTCACCTCTCCATTCTCTGATCAAAATATAAAGTTTCCTTTGCTTGTGAACCAAACTCAGTCTCGATCTGTTGGCCCCAATGACACTGGGCAGGGGGACACTTGTTGGGGTCCACTCTGGAGGATCAGTAACAGAAATTGAGACTATTGTAACCTCAATGAACAGATGTGTGAGCCAAACTGTAGTTAACATAGAACAGTGTATAAGGCTCGGGTAAAATAAGATGTTTTTAACACTTCCATTTGATATTTCCATCACTTTTTATAAGCAAGTTCAGTGAAAAGGTTTGTCTTATTTGTCAGGTCAATATTAGAGAAACGAAGTGATTTCTTTCCAAGGATGTACAGCTAATAATCTTGGTTAAACCTTCAATCTTGTTTTAAATGCTTTTCCATTGAAAATGATACCTCTCTTTCAGCTCCCCCATTTCTGAGAAGTATAAAATCTTATAATTTATTATTACCAAAGGGGAAAGGTGGGAGGAGGGATAAATTAACAGTTTGGAATGAACACATACACACTGCTATGTATAAAATAGATCATCAACAAGGAACTACTGTATAGCACAGGGAACTACACTCAACATTTTGCAATAACCTATAAGGGGAAATAATCTGAAAAAGAATAGATATTTTTATTGACATCATCTATCAATGACAGTTAAAGTGTAGCCTAAGGGAAGCTGGTGGTGAGTGCTTCTGACCCTGAAGACTTCAATCATCTAAAGTTTGGACTCTGCCTACTTCCCAAGGCCCTTAATGAACATATGTGTAGCCGTAGCTTAAAAACTTCCCCAGTTTGGGTTTCGGGGAGACACTGATTTTGAAAAAGCCCTGGTGTTCTCCTTACATGAATGGGACTCTTCCTACTGCTAAAACATGTCTGTCACACCCAGAGGATGGTATACCGTCTGATCGGGAAGAGTTTGGAAAAGGCATCTCATCTCCTCATCTCCTGGTGCTCGGGTTCACCCCTCCAGCGTCTTTACTAACAGTCTCCCCACTTGGAGATGTCAGCACTGTCAACATCCTGTTGCGTACAGTTTGGAATTTGTCCAGAGGATGAAGCGGAAGGATGAGGAACAATGAGAGACAAGTCCTAGGTGTTCAGACAGGCACATGTCACTCTAATTTCCAATCAGGAAGACGAATTGACCAAAGGCTAGGGTTGCCCATGGAAACAGTATAGGGCTTGAGGAAATCCCGCTGTTTTGTGGCCAGTTCCCATAAACACGAGTTGAACAATGGAACTCAGGGGCAGTAAAATTCACAAAACTGCAGAGTTGAAAATATCCATCACTGAAAAATGTCTTGAGGAAAGTCAGAGAAAAGGACTTGTAAGCAAGGGAGAATGGCAGGAAAGGGATTTGAGGAGGTAGAAAGGACTCGCCATTAAGCACAAGAAAAGGAGCTGAACATTGCCAACATTGCCAACATTGCAGTTGGCCAAAAAGGGTGTATGCGTTCTTTTCTGTATATATTCAAGAAAAGGGCATACACTTTTTTAGCCAACCAAACAGGTGGGCACTGGCAGTCAATACTACAAAAGATATCACTTCGCATCAGTCAGAAGAGCCATCCTCATAAAGCGTAAACAACAGAAATGCAGGACAGGGCAACGAGAAGAGGGAGCCCTGTGAGACTTATAGTGGAAATGTATATTGCCAACGGCCATTCTGGAGAAGTGTATTGTGTTTACTAAAGCATCTAAAAAATGAGCTACAGAGCATAGGGCACTTGCACTCATGGGCGTATATCTTGGGAAAAACAAAAATCGAGAGGACACAGGCACCCCTATGTTTACCCCCTCTCTGTTTAAAAGATCCTCGACTAGGATATAACTTAAATGTCTCTGGAGGGAAAAAATGGATAGAGATGTGGTACTTAGGTAGAGTGGAATATTATTCAGCCTGGAAATCAATGAAATATGGCCAGTTGTAACAACTCCGGATGAGTTACGTATGATCATTCTAAGTGACAGAATTCAAAAAGAAAAAGACACATATCATAAGATATCACTTAAAGGTGGAATCCAAAATGGCTACACATGAAATAAATTACAAAACAAAAACATAGTCAAATATGTAGAAAACACGCATAAGGCTGCTAAACGGGAAAGGTGGGGAGGGGTGAGGCATCATCCAGGAGGTTGAAATTAGCAAAGATACCATTCCAAATACCAAACTGATAATCAACAAGGCCTACACGGTAGCTAAAAGAACTGCACTCAGCACACTCAAGTCACCGGAAAAGAATATATACGACTGGTAAGAATCTGAAAAAGAATTTATTGATGTCTCTCTGTACGTGAATCAAGTGGATGTACAGCAGCAAGAAACAGAGCTTTGAAAATCAGCTGTAACCAATATAGTAATAAATTGAAAAAAATAAACGACAGAGAGACAGAGAAAACCTCTTACAACTTTTCCTCAGGGACGGTGATGCAACATGGATTGAACACATCTAGACCCACAGCAGGATGAGACATAAGGCTGGAAACTGTTTGCGCTAAGAGAAATGTGAGGTTGGGTGAGGAAATGCACACCCTTTAAAGTAATACTACCTGGTACCCATTCAATGGGTCCCAAATCTGCAGGTTCAAAGGATCTTCCTACAGCTAAAACATGCATGGAAAACCCAGAGGACTGTACACCATGTGATCGGGAGATGTGTCTAAAATGCACCTCATTTATCCTCTCCTGGTGCTCCTGTTCACCATTCCAGCCACGCTACTTAGAATCTCCCCACTTGGAGAATCAGCACATTTAAACTTCTGTTTCACACATTTTGCAAATTGTGAGGAGGATGAACGGGAAGAGGGGGAACCAATGAGAGAAGAGTTGTAGGGGTTTGGACGGGCACATATCACTCTAATTTCCCATTAAGAATAAGAATTAAAGAAAGGCTCAGCCTGCCTCGCCGGAGCCAAAATAGGGCCTGAAGCAATCCTGCGGGTTTGAGACCAGCTCACAAAAGAGCAACTTAAAAAATGGAGCTCAGGGTCACTGCAATTCACAAACCTGCAGAGTTATAAATGAAAACTAACGTCCAAAAATATGTTGAGGTAAGGCAAAGAAGAGGATCTGAATGCAAGACAGAATTGCAAGAAACAGATTTCAAGAGATAGATTGGACTCGTCTTTAACGCACATGAAAAGCGGCAGAATTTCGACAATGATGCAGTTGGCCCAAAAGGGCGTATGCGTTTTTTCCTGATTATATCCAGGAAAAAACGCATACGCACTTTATGGGCAACAAAGCAAGCAAGCAATGCAAATGTGCACAACAAAGAAGTCTCACTTCCCACCGGTCAAAAGGGCCATCCTAAAAAATTGTAAAAACCAGAAATGCAGGACAGGCCATGGAGAACAGGGAGCCTTTATACGCTGATGGGCAGTGTGTGAACTGCCGAGAGCCACTCTGGAGAAGTGTATGGTGGTTCCTAAATCATCTAAAAAACAGAGCTACAGAGCATAGGACACTTCCAATCATGGGAGTATATCTAGGGAAGTCTAAAAATCAACAAGACACAAGCACACCACAGTTTAGGGCTACTCTGTTTACAAGAACCTCAACTTCAGTACACCTTAAATATCCCAGGAAAGAGAACAATGGATAAAGAAGATGTGGTACTTATGTACAATGGAATATCTCTTCACCATGAAATCAATGTAATAAGGCTAGTAGAAGGATAAAGAGTGGATTTAGGTCCGATAATACTACTTGAAATAAGTCAAACAGAAAAAGAAACATATCATAAGATATCACTTATAGAGGGAGGGTAAATATGGCTGCACAAGAAATGAATTACAGAACAGAACAGTGTCTCACATTTGGAAAACACACTTATGTCAGCTTAAGGGGAAAGGAGAGGTGGGGTGATGCATAAAACCAGAGTTTGAAATTAGCACAGATACCGTTCAATAAACCAAATAGGTATTAGACAAGATCTACACCTTGCTCAATGAACAGGCCTCAACACACCCTATACACCGCAGAGAAATATATCTGAGGAATAAGAATCTTAAAACCCATGTATTGATATATCTCCATAAGGGAATCGAGTGTGTGCAGAGCGGCACAAACACAGCAGTGAAAAGGAGCTAAACCCCATTATAGAAATAAATTTTAAAAACAAAACGCTGAAACAATGAAAGAGAGAAAAATTCTTACAAAATTCGCTCAGGGGCTGTGATACAACCTGGATTGACCACATATAAACCCACAGCTGGATAAGACATAAGGCTGGACACTTGGGGCTGACAGGATTGGTGAGCTTTGGTGAGCAACTGCCGAAAGTTTAATGCAATACTTCATGCTACTCATTCCAAGGGTCCCAACACTCCAGGTTGAAGGGAATCTTCCTACAGCTAAACCATGCTTGGGAAACCCAGCGACTGGTATACCATACGATCGGGAAAGGTTTCTAAAACGCACCTCATTTTTCCTCTCCTGGGGCTCCGGATCGACATTCCAGCTGCTTTACTAACAACATCCCCACATGGAGTCAATGCCTTTAAGTTCTGGTATCGCACAGTCTGCAGTTAGTGCAGAGGATGAATGGGAATAGGGGGAACAAGTGAGGAACTAGCTGTAGCGGTTTCAATGGGCACATGTCACTCTAATATCACATCAGTAAGAAGAATTAACCAAAGGCACAGCAGGTGCCCCAGAAGAAAAATAGGGCTTCAAGGAATCCTGTGGTTATGGGGCAATACCACAAAAATAAGAGCTAAAAAATGGAGCTAAGGGCCACTGCAATTCAAAAACCTGCAGAGTTATAAAGGCCAACTATTTTTAAAAAATATATTGAGGTAAGGCTATGAAGAGGCATTGAAAGCAAGGCAGAATTGCAGGAAACCGATTTCAGGAGGTAGACTGGAATTGCATTGAAAGCATATGAAGAGAGTCAGAAACTCGACAATGATGCACTTGGCCAAAAAGGGCGTATGTGTTTTTTCCTGAATATATTCAGGAAAAAACGCATACGCCCTTTTTGGCCAACCAAGCAAGCTTGCAAAGGAAATCTGCACTACAATGAAGTCTCACTTCCACCTGGTCAAAAGGGCCATCTGAAAAAAGTGTAAAATCCATAAAGGCACGACACGCCATGGAGAACTGGGAGCCTTCTTATGCTGATGGGCGGGATGTAAATTGCCAACAGCCACTCTGGAGAAGTGTATGGTGTTTCCTGAAACATCTAAAAAAGAAAGCAACAGAACCTAGGGCACTTCCACTTATGGTCCTATAGCTTAGGGAAATTAAAATCAAAAAGACACAGCCACCCCAAAGTTTGGGACGGCTCTGTTTACAAGAACCTCGTTTACAGTACAAGTTCAATATCGCAGAAAGTGAAAAATGGATAAAGAACTTGTGGTACTTACGAACAATGCAATATCACTCAGCAATGAAATCTATGTCATCAGGCCCATAGCAGCATAATGAGTGGATTCAGGTATGGTGATTCGAACTGAAATAAGTCACACAGAAAAGAAACATCATAAGGTATCATTAATACACAGAATGTGAACTTGGCTACACATGAACTGAATTACAAAACAGAACAGTGTCTCAAGTTTAGAAAACCAACTTATGCTTGCTTAAGGGGGAAGGGGAGTTGGGGTGCTGCATAAAACCAGAGATTGAAATGAGCACAGATAAAGTTCCTTAAGCCAAATATGGAATAGACAAGAGCTACTCCTTGCTCAACGAAATGGACTCAACACCCCATATTAAACGCCTAAGAATGTACCTGACTAGTAAGTATCTTAAAACCTATGGATTGCTATGTCTCCAAAAGAGAATCAAGCGTGTGTACAGGGGCATAAACGCAGCAGTGATAGGATTGGAGAGGTTCGGTGAGCAAATGAAGACCCTTTGAAGTCATATTGCATGGTACCCATTCCACGGGTCTCAACTCTCCAGGTTTAAGGTATTCTTCCTTCAGCTAAAACATGCATGTGGAACCCAGAGTATGATCAACAATGTGATCGGGAGACGTGTTCAAATATGTCTCGGTTTTCGTACCCTGGTACTCGGGTGCAACATTCCAGACGCTTTACTAACACTCTCCCGACTTGGAGAGTCAGTCCCTTTAACCTCCTGTTTGGCCCAGTTTGCAATTTCTGCGGAAGATGAACAGGAATAGCGAGAACCAATGAGAGACTAGCTGGAGGTGTCTGGACGGGCAAATTTAACTCTCATTTCCCACCAGGAAGAGGAATTAACCAAAGGCTCAGCGTGCCGTGCCAGAACCAGATTAGGGCCTGAAGCCATCCTGCGGTGTTGCGGCCAGGTCACAAGAAAGCCAGTTGAAGAAAGGAGCTCAGGGGCACTGTAATTCACAAACCTGCAGAGTTATAAATGACAGCTATCGTCCAAAAATAGACTGAAGTAAGGCTGCCAAGAGGACTTGAAAGCGGGGCAGAATTGCAGGAAACCGATTTCAGGAGGTAGACTGGAATTGCATTGAAAGCATAGGAAAAGAGGCAGAACGTCCACAATGATGCACTTGGCCAAAAAGGGCGTATGCGTTTTTTCCTGAATATATTCAGGAAAAAACGCATACGCCCTTTTTGGCCAACCAAGCAAGCTTGCAAAGGAAATCTGCACTACAATGAAGTCTCACTACCCCCCGGTCAAAAGGGCCATCTGAAAAAAGTGTAAAACCCAGAAAGGCAGGACAGGCCATGGAGAACTGGGAGCCTTGTTATGCTGATGGGCGGGATGTAAATTGCCAACAACCACTCCGGAGAAGTGTATGGTGTTTCCCGAAACATCTAAAAAACAAAGCAACAGAACCTAGGACACTTCCACTTATGGTCCTATAGCTTAGGGAAATTAAAATCAAAAAGACACAGCCACCCCAAAGTTTGGAACGGCTCTGTTTACAAGAACCTCGTTTACAGTACAATTTCAACATCGCAGAAAGTGAAAAATGGATAAAGAAGTTGTGGTATTTACTTACAAAGCAATATCACTCAGCAATGAAATCTGTGTCATCAGGCCCTTAGCAGCACAAAGAGTGGATTCAGGTATGATGATTCGAACTGAAATAAGTCACACAGAAAAAGAAACATCATAAGATATCAGTAATACACGGAATGTAAACTTGGCTACACAGGAAATGAATTACAGAACAGAACAGGGTCTCAAATTTAGAAAACCAACTTATGCTTGCTTAAGGGTAAAGGTGAGTTGGGGTGCTGCATAAAACCAGATATTGAAATGAGCATAGATAAAGTTCCTTAAACCAAATATGGAATAGACAAGAGCTACTCCTTGCTCAACGAAATGGACTCAACACCGCATATTAAACGCCTAAGAATGTACCTGTCTAGTAAGTATCTTAAAACCTATGGATTGCTATGTCTCCGAAAGAGAATCAACCATGTGTACAGGGGCATAAACGCAGCAGTGATAGGATTGGAGAGGTTCGTGAGCAAATGAAGACCCTTTGAAGTCATATTGCATGGTACCCATTCCACGGGTCTCAACTCTCCAGGTTTAAGGTATTCTTCCTTCAGCTAAAACATGCATGTGGAACCCAGAGTATGATCAACCGTGTGAACGGGAGACGTGTTCAAATATGTCTCAGTTTTCCTCCCCTGGTACTCGGGTGCAACATTCCAGACGCTTTACTAACACTCTCCCCACTTGGAGAGTCAGCACCTTTAACCTCCTGTTTGGCCCCGTTTGCAATTTCTGCGGAAGATGAACAGGAATAGGGAGAACCAATGAGAGACTAGCTGGAGGTGTCTGGACGGGCAAATTTAACTCTCATTTCCCACCAGGAAGAGGAATTAACCAAAGGCTCAGCGTGCCGTGCCGGAACCAGATTAGGGCCTGAAGCCATCCTGCGGTGTTGCGGCCAACTCAAAAGAAAGCGAGTTGAAGAAAGGAGCTCAGGGGCACTATAATTCACAAACCTGCAGAGGTATAAATGACAGCTATCGTCCAAAAATAGACTGAAGTAAGGCTGCCAAGAGGACTTGAAAGCGGGGCAGAATTGCAGGAAACCGATTTCAGGAGGTAGACTGGAATTGCATTGAAAGCATAGGAAAATAGGCAGAACGTCCACAATGATGCACTTGGCCAAAAAGGGCGTATGCGTTTTTTCCTGAATATATTCAGGAAAAAACGCATACGCCCTTTTTGGCCAACCAAGCAAACTTGCAAAGGAAATCTGCACTACAATGAAGTCTCACTTCCCCCTGGTCAAAAGGGCCATCTGAAAAAAGTGTAAAATCCATAAAGGCACGACAGGCCATGGAGAACTGGGAGCCTTCTTATGCTGATGGGCGGGATGTAAATTGCCAACAGCCACTCTGGAGAAGTGTATGGTGTTTCCTGAAACATCTAAAAAACAAAGCAACAGAGCCTAGGGCACTTCCACTTATGGTCCTATAGCTTAGGGAAATTAAAATCAAAAAGACACAGCCACCCCAAAGTTTGGGACGCCTCCGTTTACAAGAACCTCGTTTACAGTACAAGTTCAATATCACAGAAAGTGAAAAATGGATAAAGAACTTGAGGTACTTAGGTACAATGCAGTATCACTCAGCAATGAAATCTATGTCATCAGGCCCTTAGCAGCATAATGAGTGGATTCAGGTATGATGATTCTAACTGAAATAAGTCACACAGAAAAAGAAACATCATAAGATATCACTAATACACGGAATGTAAACTTGGCTACACAGGAACTGCATTCAAAAACAGAATAGGGTCTCAAATTTAGAAAACCAACTTATGCTTGCTTAAGGGGAAAGGTGAGTTGGGGTGCTGCATAAAACCAGAGATTGAAATGAGCACAGATAAAGTTCCTTAAGCCAAATATGGAATAGACAAGAGCTACTCCTTGCTCAACGAAATGGACTCAACACCCCATATTAAACGCCTAAGAATGTACCTGACTAGTAAGTATCTTAAAACCTATGGATTGCTATGTCTCCAAAAGAGAATCGAGCATGTGTACAGGGGCATAAACGCAGCAGTGATAGGATTGGAGAGGTTCGGTGAGCAAATGAAGACCCTTTGAAGTCATATTGCATGGTACCCATTACACGGGTTTCAACTACCCAGGTTTTAGGTATTCTTCCTTCAGCTAAAACATGCATGTGGAACCCAGAGTATGATCAACCATGTGAACGGGAGACGTGTTCAAATATGTCTCAGTTTTCCTCCCCTGGTACTCGGGTGCAACATTCCAGACGCTTTACTAACACTCTCCCGACTTGGAGAGTCAGTGCCTTTAACCTCCTGTTTGGCCCAGTTTGCAATTTCTGCGGAAGATGAACAGGAATAGCGAGAACCAATGAGAGGCTAGCTGGAGGTGTCTGAACGGGCAAATTTAACTCTCATTTCCCACCAGGAAGAGGAATTAACCAAAGGCTCAGCATGCCGGGCCGGAACCAGATTAGGGCCTGAAGCCATCCTGCGGTGTTGCGGCCAGCTCAAAAGAAAGCGAGTTGAAGAAAGGAGCTCAGGGGCACTGTAATTCACAAACCTGCAGAGTTATAAATGACAGCTATCGTCCAAAAATAGACTGAAGTAAGGCTGCCAAGAGGACTTGAAAGCGGGGCAGAATTGCAGGAAACCGATTTCAGGAGGTAGACTGGAATTGCATTGAAAGCATAGGAAAAGAGGCAGAACGTCCACAATGATGCACTTGGCCAAAAAGGGCGTATGCGTTTTTTCCTGAATATATTCAGGAAAAAACGCATACGCCCTTTTTGGCCAACCAAGCAAGCTTGCAAAGGAAATCTGCACTACAATGAAGTCTCACTTCCCCCCGGTCAAAAGGGCCATCTGAAAGAAGTGTAAAATCCAGAAAGGCAGGACAGGCCATTGAGAACTGGGAGCCTTGTTATGCTGATGGGCGGGATGTAAATTGCCAACAGACACTTGGGAGAAATGTATGGTGTTTCCTGAAACATCTAAAAAACAAAGCAACAGAGCCTAGGGCACTTCCACTTATGGTCCTATAGCTTAGGGAAATTAAAATCAAAAAGACACAGCCACCCCAAAGTTTGGGACGCCTCTGTTTACAAGAACCTCGTTTACAGTACAAGTTCAACATCGCAGAAAGTGAAAAATGGATAAAGAAGTTGTGGTATTCACTTACAAAGCAATATCACTCAGCAATGAAATCTATGTCATCAGGCCCTTAGCAGCACAATGAGTGGATTCAGGTATGATGATTCTAACTGCAATAAGTCACACAGAAAAAGAAACATCATAAGATATCAGTAATACACGGAATGTAAACTTGGCTACACAGGAACTGAATTACAGAACAGAACAGGGTCTCAAATTTAGAAAACCAACTTATTCTTGCTTAAGGGTAAAGGTGAGTTGGGGTGCTGCATAAAACCGGAGATTGAAATGAGCACAGATAAAGTTCCTTAAGCCAAATATGGAATAGACAAGAGCTACTCCTTGCTCAACGAAATGGACTCAACACCGCATATTAAACGCCTAAGAATGTACCTGACTAGTAAGTATCTTAAAACCTATGGATTGCTATGTCTCCGAAAGAGAATCAAGCATGTGTACAGGGGCATAAACGCAGCAGTGATAGGATTGGAGAGGTTCGGTGAGCAAATGAAGACCCTTTGAAGTCATATTGCATGGTACCCATTCCACGGGTTTCAACTACCCAGGTTTTAGGTATTCTTCCTTCAGCTAAAACATGCATGTGGAACCCAGAGTATGATCAACCATGTGATCGGGAGACGTGTTCAAATATGTCTCAGTTTTCGTACCCTGGTACTCGGGTGCAACATTCCAGACGCTTTACTAACACTCTCCCGACTTGGAGAGTTAGTCCCTTTAACCTCCTGTTTGGCCCAGTTTGCAATTTCTGCGGAAGATGAACAGGAATAGCGAGAACCAATGAGAGACTAGCTGGAGGTGTCTGGACGGGCAAATTTAACTCTCATTTCCCACCAGGAAGAGGAATTAACCAAAGGCTCAGCGTGCCGTGCCGGAACCAGATTAGGGCCTGAAGCCATCCTGCAGTGTTGCGGCCAGGTCACAAGAAAGCGAGTTGAAGAAAGGAGCTCAGGGGCACTGTAATTCACAAACCTGCAGAGTTATAAATGACAGCTATCGTCCAAAAATAGACTGAAGTAAGGCTGCCAAGAGGACTTGAAAGCGGGGCAGAATTGCAGGAAACCGATTTCAGGAGGTAGACTGGAATTGCATTGAAAGCATAGGAAAAGAGGCAGAACGTCCACAATGATGCACTTGGCCAAAAAGGGCGTATGCGTTTTTTCCTGAATATATTCAGGAAAAAACGCATACGCACTTTTTGGCCAACGAAGCAAGCTTGCAAAGGAAACCTGCACTACAATGAAGTCTCACTTCCCCCCGGTCAAAAGGGCCATCTGAAAAAAGTGTAAAATCCAGAAAGGCAACAGGCCATTGAGAACTGGGAGCCTTGTTATGCTGAAGGGCGGGATGTAAATTGCCAACAGACACTCAGGAGAAGTGTATGGTGTTTCCTGAAACATCTAAAAAACAAAGCAACAGAGCCTAGGGCACTTCCACTTATGGTCCTACAGCTTAGGGAAATTAAAATCAAAAAGACACAGCCACCCCAAAGTTTGGGACGCCTCCGTTTACAAGAACCTCGTTTACCGTACAAGTTCTATATCACAGAAAGTGAAAAATGCATAAAGAACTTGTGGTACTTACGTACAATGCAGTATCACTCAGCAATGAAATCTATGTCATCAGGCCCGTAGCAGCATAATGAGTGGATTCAGGTACGATGATTCTAACTGAAATAAGTCACACAGAAAAAGAAACATCATAAGATATCAGTAATACACGGAATGTAAACTTGGCTACACAGGAACTGAATTACAGAACAGAACAGGGTCTCAAATTTAGAAAACCAACTTATGCTTGCTTAAGGCTAAAGGTGAGTTGTGGTGCTGCATAAAACCAGAGATTGAAATGAGCACAGATAAAGTTCCTTAAGTCAAACATGGAATAGACAAGAGCTACTCCTTGCTCAACGAAATGGACTCAACACCGCATATTAAACGCCTAAGAATGTACCTGACTAGTAAGTATCTTAAAACCTATGGATTGCTATGTCTCCGAAAGAGAATCAAGCATGTGTACAGGGGCATAAACGCAGCAGTGATAGAATTGGAGAGGTTCGGTGAGCAAATGAAGACCCTTTGAAGTCATATTGCATGGTACCCATTACACGGGTCTTAACTCTCCAGGTTTAAGGTATTCTTCCTTCAGCTAAAACATGCATGTGGAACCTAGAGTATGATCAACCATGTGATCGGGAGACGTGTTCAAATATGTCTCAGTTTTCGTACCCTGGTGCTCGGGTGCAACATTCCAGACGCTTTACTAACACTCTCCCGACTTGGAGAGTCAGCGCCTTTAACCTCCTGTTTGGCCCAGTTTGCAATTTCTGCGGAAGATGAACAGGAATAGCGAGAACCAATGAGAGGCTAGCTGGAGGTGTCTGGACGGGCAAATTTAACTCTCATTTCCCACCAGGAAGAGGAATTAACCAAAGGCTCAGCGTGCTGTGCCGGAACCAGATTAGGGCCTGAAGCCATCCTGCGGTGTTGCGGCCAGCTCAAAAGAAAGCGATTTGAAGAAAGGAGCTCAGGGGCACTGTAATTCACAAACCTGCAGAGTTATAAATGACAGCTATCGTCCAAAAATATACTGAAGTAAGGCTGCCAAGAGGACTTGAAAGCGGGGCAGAATTGCAGGAAACCGATTTCAGGAGGTAGACTGGAATTGCATTGAAAGCATAGGAAAAGAGGCAGAACGTCCACAATGATGCACTTGGCCAAAAAGGGCGTATGCGTTTTTTCCTGAATATATTCAGGAAAAAACGCATACGCCCTTTTTGGCCAACCAAGCAAGCTTGCAAAGGAAATCTGCACTACAATGAAGTCTCACTTCCCCCCGGTCAAAAGGGCCATCTGAAAAAAGTGTAAAATCCAGAAAGACAGGACAGGCCATGGAGAACTGGGAGCCTTGTTATGCTGATGGGCGGGATGTAAATTGCCAACAACCACTCGGGAGAAGTGTATGGTGTTTCCTGAAACATCTAAAAAACAAAGCAACAGAACCTAGGGCACTTCCACTTATGGTCCTATAGCTTAGGGAAATTAAAATCAAAAAGACACAGCCACCCCAAAGTTTGGAACGGCTCTGTTTACAAGAACCTCGTTTACAGTACAAGTTCAACATCGCAGAAAGTGAAAAATGGATAAAGAACTTGTGGTATTTACTTACAAAGCAATATCACTCAGCAATGAAATCTGTGTCATCAGGCCCTTAGCAGCACAATGAGTGGATTCAGGTATGATGATTCTAACTGAAATAAGTCACACAGAAAAAGAAACATCATAAGATATCAGTAATACACGGAATGTAAACTTGGCTACACAGGAACTGAATTACAGAACAGAACAGGGTCTCAAATTTAGAAAACCAACTTATTCTTGCTTAAGGGTAAAGGTGAGTTGGGGTGCTGCATAAAACCAGAGATTGAAATGAGCACAGATAAAGTTCCTTAAGCCAAATATGGAATAGACAAGAGCTACTCCTTGCTCAATGAAATGGACTCAACACCCCATATTAAACGCCTAAGAATGTACCTGACTAGTAAGTATCTTAAAACCTATGGATTGCTATGTCTCCGAAAGAGAATCAAGCATGTGTACAGGGGCATAAACGCAGCAGTGATAGGATTGGAGAGGTTCGGTGAGCAAATGAAGACCCTTTGAAGTCATATTGCATGGTACCCATTCCACGGGTTTCAACTACCCAGGTTTAAGGTATTCTTCCTTCAGCTAAAACATGCATGTGGAACCTAGAGTATGATCAACCATGTGATCGGGAGACGTGTTTAAATATGTCTCAGTTTTTGTACCCTGGTACTCGGGTGCAACATTCCAGACGCTTTACTAACACTCTCCCGACTTGGAGAGTCAGTCCCTTTAACCTCCTGTTTGGCCCAGTTTGCAATTTCTGCGGAAGATGAACAGGAATAGCGAGAACCAATGAGAGGCTAGCTGGAGGTGTCTGGACGGGCAAATTTAACTCTCATTTCCCACCAGGAAGAGGAATTAACCAAAGGCTCAGCGTGCCGTGCCAGAACCAGATTAGGGCCTGAAGCCATCCTGCGGTGTTGCGGCCAGCTCAAAAGAAAGCGAGTTGAAGAAAGGAGCTCAGGGGCACTGTAATTCACAAACCTGCAGAGTTATAAATGACAGCTATCGTCCAAAAATAGACTGAAGGAAGGCTGCCAAGAGGACTTGAAAACGGGGCAGAATTGCAGGAAACCGATTTCAGGAGGTAGACTGGAATTGTATTGAAAGCATAAGAAAAGAGGCAGAACGTCCACAATGATGCACTTGGCCAAAAAGGACGTATGCGTTTTTTCCTGAATATATTCAGGAAAAAACGCATACGCCCTTTTTGGCCAACCAAGCAAACTTGCAAAGGAAATCTGCTTTACAATGAAGTCTCACTTCTCCCCGGTCAAAAGGGCCATCTGAAATAAGTGTAAAATCCAGAATAGCAGGACAGGCCATGGAGAACTGGGAGCCTTGTTATGCTGATGGGCGGGATGTAAATTGCCAACAGACACTCAGGAGAAGTGTATGGTGTTTCCTGAAACATCTAAAAAACAAAGCAACAGAGCCTAGGGCACTTCCACTTATGGTCCTATAGCTTAGGGAAATTAAAATCAAAAAGACACAGCCACCCCAAAGTTTGGGACGCCTCCGTTTACAAGAACCTCGTTTACCGTACAAGTTCTATATCACAGAAAGTGAAAAATGCATAAAGAACTTGTGGTACTTACGTACAATGCAGTATCACTCAGCAATGAAATCTATGTCATCAGGCCCGTAGCAGCATAATGAGTGGATTCAGGTACGATGATTCTAACTGAAATAAGTCACACAGAAAAAGAAACATCATAAGATATCAGTAATACACGGAATGTAAACTTGGCTACACAGGAACTGAATTACAGAACAGAACAGGGTCTCAAATTTAGAAAACCAACTTATGCTTGCTTAAGGGTAAAGGTGAGTTGTGGTGCTGCATAAAACCAGAGATTGAAATGAGCACAGATAAAGTTCCTTAAGTCAAACATGGAATAGACAAGAGCTACTCCTTGCTCAACGAAATGGACTCAACACCGCATATTAAACGCCTAAGAATGTACCTGACTAGTAAGTATCTTAAAACCTATGGATTGCTATGTCTCCGAAAGAGAATCAAGCATGTGTACAGGGGCATAAACGCAGCAGTGATAGGATTGGAGAGGTTCGGTGAGCAAATGAAGACCCTTTGAAGTCATATTGCATGGTACCCATTACACGGGTCTTAACTCTCCAGGTTTAAGGTATTCTTCCTTCAGCTAAAACATGCATGTGGAACCTAGAGTATGATCAACCATGTGATCGGGAGACGTGTTCAAATATGTCTCAGTTTTCGTACCCTGGTGCTCGGGTGCAACATTCCAGACGCTTTACTAACACTCTCCCGACTTGGAGAGTCAGCGCCTTTAACCTCCTGTTTGGCCCAGTTTGCAATTTCTGCGGAAGATGAACAGGAATAGCGAGAACCAATGAGAGGCTAGCTGGAGGTGTCTGGACGGGCAAATTTAACTCTCATTTCCCACCAGGAAGAGGAATTAACCAAAGGCTCAGCGTGCTGTGCCGGAACCAGATTAGGGCCTGAAGCCATCCTGCGGTGTTGCGGCCAGCTCAAAAGAAAGCGATTTGAAGAAAGGAGCTCAGGGGCACTGTAATTCACAAACCTGCAGAGTTATAAATGACAGCTATCGTCCAAAAATAGACTGAAGTAAGGCTGCCAAGAGGACTTGAAAGCGGGGCAGAATTGCAGGAAACCGATTTCAGGAGGTAGACTGGAATTGCATTGAAAGCATAGGAAAAGAGGCAGAACGTCCACAATGATGCACTTGGCCAAAAAGGGCGTATGCGTTTTTTCCTGAATATATTCAGGAAAAAACGCATACGCCCTTTTTGGCCAACCAAGCAAGCTTGCAAAGGAAATCTGCACTACAATGAAGTCTCACTTCCCCCCGGTCAAAAGGGCCATCTGAAAAAAGTGTAAAATCCAGAAAGACAGGACAGGCCATGGAGAACTGGGAGCCTTGTTATGCTGATGGGCGGGATGTAAATTGCCAACAACCACTCGGGAGAAGTGTATGGTGTTTCCTGAAACATCTAAAAAACAAAGCAACAGAACCTAGGGCACTTCCACTTATGGTCCTATAGCTTAGGGAAATTAAAATCAAAAAGACACAGCCACCCCAAAGTTTGGAACGGCTCTGTTTACAAGAACCTCGTTTACAGTACAAGTTCAACATCGCAGAAAGTGAAAAATGGATAAAGAACTTGTGGTATTTACTTACAAAGCAATATCACTCAGCAATGAAATCTGTGTCATCAGGCCCTTAGCAGCACAATGAGTGGATTCAGGTATGATGATTCTAACTGAAATAAGTCACACAGAAAAAGAAACATCATAAGATATCAGTAATACACGGAATGTAAACTTGGCTACACAGGAACTGAATTACAGAACAGAACAGGGTCTCAAATTTAGAAAACCAACTTATTCTTGCTTAAGGGTAAAGGTGAGTTGGGGTGCTGCATAAAACCAGAGATTGAAATGAGCACAGATAAAGTTCCTTAAGCCAAATATGGAATAGACAAGAGCTACTCCTTGCTCAATGAAATGGACTCAACACCCCATATTAAACGCCTAAGAATGTACCTGACTAGTAAGTATCTTAAAACCTATGGATTGCTATGTCTCCGAAAGAGAATCAAGCATGTGTACAGGGGCATAAACGCAGCAGTGATAGGATTGGAGAGGTTCGGTGAGCAAATGAAGACCCTTTGAAGTCATATTGCATGGTACCCATTCCACGGGTTTCAACTACCCAGGTTTAAGGTATTCTTCCTTCAGCTAAAACATGCATGTGGAACCTAGAGTATGATCAACCATGTGATCGGGAGACGTGTTTAAATATGTCTCAGTTTTTGTACCCTGGTACTCGGGTGCAACATTCCAGACGCTTTACTAACACTCTCCCGACTTGGAGAGTCAGTCCCTTTAACCTCCTGTTTGGCCCAGTTTGCAATTTCTGCGGAAGATGAACAGGAATAGCGAGAACCAATGAGAGGCTAGCTGGAGGTGTCTGGACGGGCAAATTTAACTCTCATTTCCCACCAGGAAGAGGAATTAACCAAAGGCTCAGCGTGCCGTGCCAGAACCAGATTAGGGCCTGAAGCCATCCTGCGGTGTTGCGGCCAGCTCAAAAGAAAGCGAGTTGAAGAAAGGAGCTCAGGGGCACTGTAATTCACAAACCTGCAGAGTTATAAATGACAGCTATCGTCCAAAAATAGACTGAAGGAAGGCTGCCAAGAGGACTTGAAAACGGGGCAGAATTGCAGGAAACCGATTTCAGGAGGTAGACTGGAATTGTATTGAAAGCATAAGAAAAGAGGCAGAACGTCCACAATGATGCACTTGGCCAAAAAGGACGTATGCGTTTTTTCCTGAATATATTCAGGAAAAAACGCATACGCCCTTTTTGGCCAACCAAGCAAACTTGCAAAGGAAATCTGCTTTACAATGAAGTCTCACTTCTCCCCGGTCAAAAGGGCCATCTGAAATAAGTGTAAAATCCAGAATAGCAGGACAGGCCATGGAGAACTGGGAGCCTTGTTATGCTGATGGGCGGGATGTAAATTGCCAACAGACACTCAGGAGAAGTGTATGGTGTTTCCTGAAACATCTAAAAAACAAAGCAACAGAGCCTAGGGCACTTCCACTTATGGTCCTATAGCTTAGGGAAATTAAAATCAAAAAGACACAGCCACCCCAAAGTTTGGGACGCCTCCGTTTACAAGAACCTCGTTTACCGTACAAGTTCTATATCACAGAAAGTGAAAAATGCATAAAGAACTTGTGGTACTTACGTACAATGCAGTATCACTCAGCAATGAAATCTATGTCATCAGGCCCGTAGCAGCATAATGAGTGGATTCAGGTACGATGATTCTAACTGAAATAAGTCACACAGAAAAAGAAACATCATAAGATATCAGTAATACACGGAATGTAAACTTGGCTACACAGGAACTGAATTACAGAACAGAACAGGGTCTCAAATTTAGAAAACCAACTTATGCTTGCTTAAGGGTAAAGGTGAGTTGTGGTGCTGCATAAAACCAGAGATTGAAATGAGCACAGATAAAGTTCCTTAAGTCAAACATGGAATAGACAAGAGCTACTCCTTGCTCAACGAAATGGACTCAACACCGCATATTAAACGCCTAAGAATGTACCTGACTAGTAAGTATCTTAAAACCTATGGATTGCTATGTCTCCGAAAGAGAATCAAGCATGTGTACAGGGGCATAAACGCAGCAGTGATAGGATTGGAGAGGTTCGGTGAGCAAATGAAGACCCTTTGAAGTCATATTGCATGGTACCCATTACACGGGTCTTAACTCTCCAGGTTTAAGGTATTCTTCCTTCAGCTAAAACATGCATGTGGAACCTAGAGTATGATCAACCATGTGATCGGGAGACGTGTTCAAATATGTCTCAGTTTTCGTACCCTGGTGCTCGGGTGCAACATTCCAGACGCTTTACTAACACTCTCCCAACTTGGAGAGTCAGCGCCTTTAACCTCCTGTTTGGCCCAGTTTGCAATTTCTGCGGAAGATGAACAGGAATAGCGAGAACCAATGAGAGGCTAGCTGGAGGTGTCTGGACGGGCAAATTTAACTCTCATTTCCCACCAGGAAGAGGAATTAACCAAAGGCTCAGCGTGCTGTGCCGGAACCAGATTAGGGCCTGAAGCCATCCTGCGGTGTTGCGGCCAGCTCAAAAGAAAGCGATTTGAAGAAAGGAGCTCAGGGGCACTGTAATTCACAAACCTGCAGAGTTATAAATGACAGCTATCGTCCAAAAATAGACTGAAGTAAGGCTGCCAAGAGGACTTGAAAGCGGGGCAGAATTGCAGGAAACCGATTTCAGGAGGTAGACTGGAATTGCATTGAAAGCATAGGAAAAGAGGCAGAACGTCCACAATGATGCACTTGGCCAAAAAGGGCGTATGCGTTTTTTCCTGAATATATTCAGGAAAAAACGCATACGCCCTTTTTGGCCAACCCAGCAAGCTTGCAAAGGAAATCTGCACTACAATGAAGTCTCACTTCCCCCCGGTCAAAAGGGCCATCTGAAAAAAGTGTAAAATCCAGAAAGGCAGGACAGGCCATGGAGAACTGGGAGCCTTGTTATGCTGATGGGCGGGATGTAAATTGCCAACAACCACTAGGGAGAAGTGTATGGTGTTTCCTGAAACATCTAAAAAACAAAGCAACAGAACCTAGGGCACTTCCACTTATGGTCCTATAGCTTAGGGAAATTAAAATCAAAAAGACACAGCCACCCCAATGTTTGGAACGGCTCTGTTTACAAGAACCTCGTTTACAGTACAAGTTCAACATCACAGAAAGTGAAAAATGGATAAAGAACTTGTGGTATTTACTTACAAAGCAATATCACTCAGCAATGAAATCTGTGTCATCAGGCCCTTAGCAGCACAATGAGTGGATTCAGGTATGATGATTCTAACTGAAATAAGTCACACAGAAAAAGAAACATCATAAGATATCAGTAATACATGGAATGTAAACTTGGCTACACAGGAACTGAATTACAGAACAGAACAGGGTCTCAAATTTAGAAAACCAACTTATGCTTGCTTAAGGGGAAAGGTGAGTTGGGGTGCTGCATAAAACCAGAGATTGAAATGAGCACAGATAAAGTTCCTTAAGCCAAATATGGAATAGACAAGAGCTACTCCTTGCTCAATGAAATGGACTCAACACCCCATATTAAACGCCTAAGAATGTACCTGACTAGTAAGTATCTTAAAACCTATGGATTGCTATGTCTCTGAAAGAGAATCAAGCATGTGTACAGGGGCATAAACGCAGCAGTGATAGGATTGGAGAGGTTCGGTGAGCAAATGAAGACCCTTTGAAGTCATATTGCTTGGTACCCATTCCACGGGTTTCAACTACCCAGGTTTAAGGTATTCTTCCTTCAGCTAAAACATGCATGTGGAACCTAGAGTATGATCAACCATGTGATCGGGAGACGTGTTCAAATATGTCTCAGTTTTCCTCCCCTGGTACTCGGGTGCAACATTCCAGACGCTTTACTAACACTCTCCCGACTTGGAGAGTCAGTCCCTTTAACCTCCTGTTTGGCCCAGTTTGCAATTTCTGCGGAAGATGAACAGGAATAGCGAGAACCAATGAGAGGCTAGCTGGAGGTGTCTGGACGGGCAAATTTAACTCTCATTTCCCACCAGGAAGAGGAAATAACCAAAGGCTCAGCGTGCCGTGCCGGAACCAGATTACGGCCTGAAGCCATCCTGCGGTGTTGCGGCCAGCTCAAAAGAAAGCGAGTTGAAGAAAGGAGCTCAGGGGCACTGTAATTCACAAACCTGCAGAGTTATAAATGACAGCTATCATCCAAAAATAGACTGAAGTAAGGCTGCCAAGAGGACTTGAAAGCGGGGCAGAATTGCAGGAAACCGATTTCAGGAGGTAGACTGGAATTGCATTGAAAGCATAGGAAAAGAGGCAGAACGTCCACAATGATGCACTTGGCCAAAAGGGGCGTATGCGTTTTTTCCTGAATATATTCAGGAAAAAACGCATACGCCCTTTTTGGCCAACCAAGCAAGCTTGCAAAGGAAATCTGCACTACAATGAAGTCTCACTTCCCCCCGGTCAAAAGGGCCATCTGAAAAAAGTGTAAAATCCAGAAAGGCAGGACAGGCCATGGAGAACTGGGAGCCTTGTTATGCTGACGGGCGGGATGTAAATTGCCAACAACCACTCGGGAGAAGTTTATGGTGTTTCCTGAAACATCTAAAAAACAAAGCAACAGAACCTAGGGCACTTCCACTTATGGTCCTATAGCTTAGGGAAATTAAAATCAAAAAGACACAGCCACCCCAAAGTTTGGAACGGCTCTGTTTACAAGAACGTCATTTACAGTACAAGTTCAACATCGCAGAAAGTGAAAAATGGATAAAGAACTTGTGGTATTTACTTACAACGCAATATCACTCAGCAATGAAATCTGTGTCATCAGGCCCTTAGCAGCACAATGAGTGGATTCAGGTATGATGATTCTAACTGAAATAAGTCACACAGAAAAAGAAACATCATAAGATATCAGTAATACACGGAATGTAAACTTCGCTACACAGGAACTGAATTACAGAACAGAACAGGTTCTCAAATTTAGAAAACCAACTTATGCTTGCTTAAGGGGAAAGGTGAGTTGGGGTGCTGCATAAAACCAGAGATTGAAATGAGCACAGATAAAGTTCCTTAAGTCAAATATGGAATAGACAAGAGCTACTCCTTGCTCAACGAAATGGACTCAACACCGCATATTAAACGCCTAAGAATGTACCTGACTAGTAAGTATCTTAAAACCTATGGATTGCTATGTCTCCGAAAGAGAATCAAGCATGTGTACAGGGGCATAAACGCAGCAGTGATAGGATTGGAGAGGTTCGGTGAGCAAATGAAGACCCTTTGAAGTCATATTGCATGGTACCCATTCCACGGGTTTCAACTACCCAGGTTTAAGGTATTCTTCCTTCAGCTAAAACATGCATGTGGAACCTAGAGTATGATCAACCATGTGATCGGGAGACGTGTTCAAATATGTCTCAGTTTTCCTCCCCTGGTACTCGGGTGCAACATTCCAGACGCTTTACTAACACTCTCCCGACTTGGAGAGTCAGTCCCTTTAACCTCCTGTTTGGCCCAGTTTGCAATTTCTGCGGAAGATGAACAGGAATAGCGAGAACCAATGAGAGGCTAGCTGGAGGTGTCTGGACGGGCAAATTTAACTCTCATTTCCCACCAGGAAGAGGAATTAACCAAAGGCTCAGCGTGCCGTGCCGGAACCAGATTAGGGCCTGAAGCCATCCTGCGGTGTTGCGGCCAGCTCAAAAGAAAGCGAGTTGAAGTAAGGAGCTCAGGGGCACTGTAATTCACAAACCTGCAGAGTTATAAATGACAGCTATCGTCCAAAAATAGACTGAAGTAAGGCTGCCAAGAGGACTTGAAAGCGGGGCAGAATTGCAGGAAACCGATTTCAGGAGGTAGACTGGAATTGCATTGAAAGCATAGGAAAAGAGGCAGAACGTCCACAATGATGCACTTGGCCAAAAAGGGCGTATGCGTTTTTTCCTGAATATATTCAGGAAAAAACGCATACGCCCTTTTTGGCCAACCAAGCAAGCTTGCAAAGGAAATCTGCACTACAATGAAGTCTCACTTCCCCCCGGTCAAAAGGGCCATCTGAAAAAAGTGTAAAATCCAGAAAGGCAGGACAGGCCATGGAGAACTGGGAGCCTTGTTATGCTGATGGGCGGGATGTAAATTGCCAACAACCACTCGGGAGAAGTGTATGGTGTTTCCTGAAACATCTAAAAAACAAAGCAACAGAGCCTAGGGCACTTCCACTTATGGTCCTATAGCTTAGGGAATTTAAAATCAAAAAGACACAGCCACCCCAAAGTTTGGAACGGCTCTGTTTACAAGAACGTCATTTACAGTACAAGTTCAACATCGCAGAAAGTGAAAAATGGATAAAGAACTTGTGGTATTTACTTACAAAGCAATATCACTCAGCAATGAAATCTGTGTCATCAGGCCCTTAGCAGCACAATGAGTGGATTCAGGTATGATGATTCTAACTGAAATAAGTCACACAGAAAAAGAAACATCATAAGATATCAGTAATACACGGAATGTAAACTTGGCTACACAGGAACTGAATTACAGAACAGAACAGGGTCTCAAATTTAGAAAACCAACTTATGCTTGCTTAAGGGGAAAGGTGAGTTGCGGTGCTGCATAAAACCAGAGATTGAAATGAGCACAGATAAAGTTCCTTAAGTCAAATATGGAATAGACAAGAGCTACTCCTTGCTCAACGAAATGGACTCAACACCGCATATTAAACGCCTAAGAATGTACCTGACTAGTAAGTATCTTAAAACCTATGGATTGCTATGACTCCGAAAGAGAATCAAGCATGTGTACAGGGGCATAAACGCAGCAGTGATAGGATTGGAGAGGTTCGGTGAGCAAATGAAGACCCTTTGAAGTCATATTGCATGGTACCCATTACACGGGTCTTAACTCTCCAGGTTTAAGGTATTCTTCCTTCAGCTAAAACATGCATGTGGAACCTAGAGTATGATCAACCATGTGATCGGGAGACGTGTTCAAATATGTCTCAGTTTTCGTACCTGGTACTCGGGTGCAACATTCCAGACGCTTTACTAACACTCTCCCGACTTGGAGAGTCAGCGCCTTTAACCTCCTGTTTGGCCCAGTTTGCAATTTCTGCGGAAGATGAACAGGAATAGCGAGAACCAATGAGAGACTAGCTGGAGGTGTCTGGACGGGCAAATTTAACTCTCATTTCCCACCAGGAAGAGGAATTAACCAAAGGCTCAGCGTGCCCTGCCGGAACCAGATTAGGGCCTGAAGCCATCCTGTGGTGTTGCGGCCAGGTCACAAGAAAGCAAGTTGAAGAAAGGAGCTCAGGGGCACTGTAATTCACAAACCTGCAGAGTTATAAATGACAGCTATCGTCCAAAAATAGACTGAAGTAAGGCTGCCAAGAGGACTTGAAAGCGGGGCAGAATTGCAGGAAACCGATTTCAGGAGGTAGACTGGAATTGCATTGAAAGCATAGGAAAAGAGGCAGAACGTCCACAATGATGCACTTGGCCAAAAAGGGCGTATGCGTTTTTTCCTGAATATATTCAGGAAAAAACGCATACGCCCTTTTTGGCCAACCAAGCAAGCTTGCAAAGGAAATCTGCACTACAATGAAGTCTCACTTCCCCCCGGTCAAAAGGGCCATCTGAAAAAAGTGTAAAATCCAGAAAGGCAGGACAGGCCATGGAGAACTGGGAGCCTTGTTATGCTGATGGGCGGGATGTAAATTGCCAACAACCACTCGGGAGAAGTGTATGGTGTTTCCTGAAACATCTAAAAAACAAAGCAACAGAGCCTAGGGCACTTCCACTTATGGTCCTATAGCTTAGGGAAATTAAAATCAAAAAGACACAGCCACCCCAAAGTTTGGAACGGCTCTGTTTACAAGAACCTCGTTTACAGTACAAGTTCAACATCGCAGAAAGTGAAAAATGGATAAAGAACTTGTGGTACTTACGTACAATGCAGTATCACTCAGCAATGAAATCTATGTTATCAGGCCCGTAGCAGCATAATGAGTAGATTCAGGTACGATGATTCTAACTGAAATAAGTCACACAGAAAAAGAAATATCATAAGATATCAGTAATACACGGAATGTAAACTTGGCTACACAGGAACTGAATTCCAAAACAGAACAGGTTCTCAAATTTAGAAAACCAACTTATGCTTGCTTAAGGGGAAAGGTGAGTTGGGTTGCTGCATAAAACCAGAGATTGAAATGAGCACAGATAAAGTTCCTTAAGCCAAATATGGAATAGACAAGAGCTACTCCTTGCTCAACGAAATGGACTCAACACCGCATATTAAACGCCTAAGAATGTACCTGACTAGTAAGTATCTTAAAACCTATGGATTGCTATGTCTCCGAAAGAGAATCAAGCATGTGTACAGGGGCATAAACGCAGCAGTGATAGGATTGGAGAGGTTCGGTGAGCAAATGAAGACCCTTTGAAGTCATATTGCATGGTACCCATTCCACGGGTTTCAACTACCCAGGTTTAAGGTATTCTTCCTTCAGCTAAAACATGCATGTGGAACCTAGAGTATGATCAACCATGTGATCGGGAGACGTGTTCAAATATGTCTCAGTTTTCCTCCCCTGGTACTCGGGTGCAACATTCCAGACGCTTTACTAACACTCTCCCGACTTGGAGAGTCAGTCCCTTTAACCTCCTGTTTGGCCCAGTTTGCAATTTCTGCGGAAGATGAACAGGAATAGCGAGAACCAATGAGAGGCTAGCTGGAGGTGTCTGGATGGGCAAATTTAACTCTCATTTCCCACCAGGAAGAGGAATTAACCAAAGGCTCAGCGTGCCGTGCCGGAACCAGATTAGGGCCTGAAGCCATCCTGCGGTGTTGCGGCCAGCTCAACAGAAAGCGAGTTGAAGAAAGGAGCTCAGGGGCACTGTAATTCACAAACCTGCAGAGTTATAAATGACAGCTATCGTCCAAAAATAGACTGAAGTAAGGCTGCCAAGAGGACTTGAAAGCGGGGCAGAATTGCAGGAAACCGATTTCAGGAGGTAGACTGGAATTGCATTGAAAGCATAGGAAAAGAGGCAGAACGTCCACAATGATGCACTTGGCCAAAAAGGGCGTATGCGTTTTTTCCTGAATATATTCAGGAAAAAACGCATACGCCCTTTTTGGCCAACCAAGCAAGCTTGCAAAGGAAATCTGCACTACAATGAAGTCTCACTTCCCCCCGGTCAAAAGGGCCATCTGAAAAAAGTGTAAAATCCAGAAAGGCAGGACAGGCCATGGAGAACTGGGAGCCTTGTTATGCTGACAGGCGGGATGTAAATTGCCAACAACCACTCGGGAGAAGTTTATCGTGTTTCCTGAAACATCTAAAAAACAAAGCAACAGAACCTAGGGCACTTCCACTTATGGTCCTATAGCTTAGGGAAATTAAAATCAAAAAGACACAGCCACCCCAAAGTTTGGAACGGCTCTGTTTACAAGAACGTCATTTACAGTACAAGTTCAACATCGCAGAAAGTGAAAAATGGATAAAGAACTTGTGGTATTTACTTACAACGCAATATCACTCAGCAATGAAATCTGTGTCATCAGGCCCTTAGCAGCACAATGAGTGGATTCAGGTATGATGATTCTAACTGAAATAAGTCACACAGAAAAAGAAACATCATAAGATATCAGTAATACACGGAATGTAAACTTGGCTACACAGGAACTGAATTACAGAACAGAACAGGGTCTCAAATTTAGAAAACCAACTTATGCTTGCTTAAGGGGAAAGGTGAGTTGGGGTGCTGCATAAAACCAGAGATTGAAATGAGCACAGATAAAGTTCCTTAAGTCAAATATGGAATAGACAAGAGCTACTCCTTGCTCAACGAAACGAACTCAACACCGCATATTAAACGCCTAAGAATGTACCTGACTAGTAAGTATCTTAAAACCTATGGATTGCTATGACTCCGAAAGAGAATCAAGCATGTGTACAGGGGCATAAACGCAGCAGTGATAGGATTGGAGAGGTTCGGTGAGCAAATGAAGACCCTTTGAAGTCATATTGCATGGTACCCATTACACGGGTCTTAACTCTCCAGGTTTAAGGTATTCTTCCTTCAGCTAAAACATGCATGTGGAACCTAGAGTATGATCAACCATGTGATCGGGAGACGTGTTCAAATATGTCTCAGTTTTCCTCCCCTGGTACTCGGGTGCAACATTCCAGACGCTTTACTAACACTCTCCCGACTTGGAGAGTCAGTCCCTTTAACCTCCTGTTTGGCCCAGTTTGCAATTTCTGCGGAAGATGAACAGGAATAGCGAGAACCAATGAGAGGCTAGCTGGAGGTGTCTGGACGGGCAAATGTAACTCTCATTTCCCACCAGGAAGAGGAATTAACCAAAGGCTCAGCGTGCCGTGCCGGAACCAGATTAGGGCCTGAAGCCATCCTGCGGTGTTGCGGCCAGCTCAAAAGAAAGCGAGTTGAAGAAAGGAGCTCAGGGGCACTGTAATTCACAAACCTGCAGAGTTATAAATGACAGCTATCGTCCAAAAATAGACTGAAGTAAGGATGCCAAGAGGACTTGAAAGCGGGGCAGAATTGCAGGAAACCGATTTCAGGAGGTAGACTGGAATTGCATTGAAAGCATAGGAAAAGAGGCAGAACGTCCACAATGATGCACTTGGCCAAAAAGGGCGTATGCGTTTTTTCCTGAATATATTCAGGAAAAAACGCATACGCCCTTTTTGGCCAACCAAGCAAGCTTGCAAAGGAAATCTGCACTACAATGAAGTCTCACTTCCCCCCGGTCAAAAGGGCCATCTGAAAAAAGTGTAAAATCCAGAAAGGCAGGACAGGCCATGGAGAACTGGGAGCCTTGTTATGCTGACGGGCGGGATGTAAATTGCCAACAACCACTCGGGAGAAGTTTATCGTGTTTCCTGAAACATCTAAAAAACAAAGCAACAGAACCTAGGGCACTTCAACTTATGGTCCTATAGCTTAGGGAAATTAAAATCAAAAAGACACAGCCACCCCAAAGTTTGGGACGCCTCCGTTTACAAGAACCTCGTTTACCGTACAAGTTCTATATCACAGAAAGTGAAAAATGCATAAAGAACTTGTGGTACTTACGTACAATGCAGTATCACTCAGCAATGAAATCTATGTCATCAGGCCCGTAGCAGCATAATGAGTGGATTCAGGTACGATGATTCTAACTGAAATAAGTCACACAGAAAAAGAAACATCATAAGATATCAGTAATACACGGAATGTAAACTTGGCTACACAGGAACTGAATTACAGAACAGAACAGGGTCTCAAATTTAGAAAACCAACTTATGCTTGCTTAAGGGTAAAGGTGAGTTGTGGTGCTGCATAAAACCAGAGATTGAAATGAGCACAGATAAAGTTCCTTAAGTCAAACATGGAATAGACAAGAGCTACTCCTTGCTCAACGAAATGGACTCAACACCGCATATTAAACGCCTAAGAATGTACCTGAATAGTAAGTATCTTAAAACCTATGGATTGCTATGTCTCCGAAAGAGAATCAAGCATGTGTACAGGGGCATAAACGCAGCAGTGATAGGATTGGAGAGGTTCGGTGAGCAAATGAAGACCCTTTGAAGTCATATTGCATGGTACCCATTACACGGGTCTTAACTCTCCAGGTTTAAGGTATTCTTCCTTCAGCTAAAACATGCATGTGGAACCTAGAGTATGATCAACCATGTGATCGGGAGACGTGTTCAAATATGTCTCAGTTTTCGTACCCTGGTGCTCGGGTGCAACATTCCAGACGCTTTACTAACACTCTCCCGACTTGGAGAGTCAGCGCCTTTAACCTCCTGTTTGGCCCAGTTTGCAATTTCTGCGGAAGATGAACAGGAATAGCGAGAACCAATGAGAGGCTAGCTGGAGGTGTCTGGACGGGCAAATTTAACTCTCATTTCCCACCAGGAAGAGGAATTAACCAAAGGCTCAGCGTGCTGTGCCGGAACCAGATTAGGGCCTGAAGCCATCCTGCGGTGTTGCGGCCAGCTCAAAAGAAAGCGATTTGAAGAAAGGAGCTCAGGGGCACTGTAATTCACAAACCTGCAGAGTTATAAATGACAGCTATCGTCCAAAAATATACTGAAGTAAGGCTGCCAAGAGGACTTGAAAGCGGGGCAGAATTGCAGGAAACCGATTTCAGGAGGTAGACTGGAATTGCATTGAAAGCATAGGAAAAGAGGCAGAACGTCCACAATGATGCACTTGGCCAAAAAGGGCGTATGCGTTTTTTCCTGAATATATTCAGGAAAAAACGCATACGCCCTTTTTGGCCAACCAAGCAAGCTTGCAAAGGAAATCTGCACTACAATGAAGTCTCACTTCCCCCCGGTCAAAAGGGCCATCTGAAAAAAGTGTAAAATCCAGAAAGACAGGACAGGCCATGGAGAACTGGGAGCCTTGTTATGCTGATGGGCGGGATGTAAATTGCCAACAACCACTCGGGAGAAGTGTATGGTGTTTCCTGAAACATCTAAAAAACAAAGCAACAGAACCTAGGGCACTTCCACTTATGGTCCTATAGCTTAGGGAAATTAAAATCAAAAAGACACAGCCACCCCAAAGTTTGGAACGGCTCTGTTTACAAGAACCTCGTTTACAGTACAAGTTCAACATCGCAGAAAGTGAAAAATGGATAAAGAACTTGTGGTATTTACTTACAAAGCAATATCACTCAGCAATGAAATCTGTGTCATCAGGCCCTTAGCAGCACAATGAGTGGATTCAGGTATGATGATTCTAACTGAAATAAGTCACACAGAAAAAGAAACATCATAAGATATCAGTAATACACGGAATGTAAACTTGGCTACACAGGAACTGAATTACAGAACAGAACAGGGTCTCAAATTTAGAAAACCAACTTATTCTTGCTTAAGGGTAAAGGTGAGTTGGGGTGCTGCATAAAACCAGAGATTGAAATGAGCACAGATAAAGTTCCTTAAGCCAAATATGGAATAGACAAGAGCTACTCCTTGCTCAATGAAATGGACTCAACACCCCATATTAAACGCCTAAGAATGTACCTGACTAGTAAGTATCTTAAAACCTATGGATTGCTATGTCTCCGAAAGAGAATCAAGCATGTGTACAGGGGCATAAACGCAGCAGTGATAGGATTGGAGAGGTTCGGTGAGCAAATGAAGACCCTTTGAAGTCATATTGCATGGTACCCATTCCACGGGTTTCAACTACCCAGGTTTAAGGTATTCTTCCTTCAGCTAAAACATGCATGTGGAACCTAGAGTATGATCAACCATGTGATCGGGAGACGTGTTTAAATATGTCTCAGTTTTTGTACCCTGGTACTCGGGTGCAACATTCCAGACGCTTTACTAACACTCTCCCGACTTGGAGAGTCAGTCCCTTTAACCTCCTGTTTGGCCCAGTTTGCAATTTCTGCGGAAGATGAACAGGAATAGCGAGAACCAATGAGAGGCTAGCTGGAGGTGTCTGGACGGGCAAATTTAACTCTCATTTCCCACCAGGAAGAGGAATTAACCAAAGGCTCAGCGTGCCGTGCCAGAACCAGATTAGGGCCTGAAGACATCCTGCGGTGTTGCGGCCAGCTCAAAAGAAAGCGAGTTGAAGAAAGGAGCTCAGGGGCACTGTAATTCACAAACCTGCAGAGTTATAAATGACAGCTATCGTCCAAAAATAGACTGAAGGAAGGCTGCCAAGAGGACTTGAAAACGGGGCAGAATTGCAGGAAACCGATTTCAGGAGGTAGACTGGAATTGTATTGAAAGCATAAGAAAAGAGGCAGAACGTCCACAATGATGCACTTGGCCAAAAAGGACGTATGCGTTTTTTCCTGAATATATTCAGGAAAAAACGCATACGCCCTTTTTGGCCAACCAAGCAAACTTGCAAAGGAAATCTGCTTTACAATGAAGTCTCACTTCTCCCCGGTCAAAAGGGCCATCTGAAATAAGTGTAAAATCCAGAATAGCAGGACAGGCCATGGAGAACTGGGAGCCTTGTTATGCTGACGGGCGGGATGTAAATTGCCAACAACCACTCGGGAGAAGTGTATGGTGTTTCCTGAAACATCTAAAAAACAAAGCAACAGAGCCTAGGGCACTTCCACTTATGGTCCTATAGCTTAGGGAAATTAAAATCAAAAAGACACAGCCACCCCAAAGTTTGGGACGCCTCCGTTTACAAGAACCTCGTTTACCGTACAAGTTCTATATCACAGAAAGTGAAAAATGCATAAAGAACTTGTGGTACTTACGTACAATGCAGTATCACTCAGCAATGAAATCTATGTCATCAGGCCCGTAGCAGCATAATGAGTGGATTCAGGTACGATGATTCTAACTGAAATAAGTCACACAGAAAAAGAAACATCATAAGATATCAGTAATACACGGAATGTAAACTTGGCTACACAGGAACTGAATTACAGAACAGAACAGGGTCTCAAATTTAGAAAACCAACTTATGCTTGCTTAAGGGGAAAGGTGAGTTGTGGTGCTGCATAAAACCAGAGATTGAAATGAGCACAGATAAAGTTCCTTAAGTCAAACATGGAATAGACAAGAGCTACTCCTTGCTCAACGAAATGGACTCAACACCGCATATTAAACGCCTAAGAATGTACCTGACTAGTAAGTATCTTAAAACCTATGGATTGCTATGTCTCCGAAAGAGAATCAAGCATGTGTACAGGGGCATAAACGCAGCAGTGATAGGATTGGAGAGGTTCGGTGAGCAAATGAAGACCCTTTGAAGTCATATTGCATGGTACCCATTACACGGGTCTTAACTCTCCAGGTTTAAGGTATTCTTCCTTCAGCTAAAACATGCATGTGGAACCTAGAGTATGATCAACCATGTGATCGGGAGACGTGTTCAAATATGTCTCAGTTTTCGTACCCTGGTGCTCGGGTGCAACATTCCAGACGCTTTACTAACACTCTCCCGACTTGGAGAGTCAGCGCCTTTAACCTCCTGTTTGGCCCAGTTTGCAATTTCTGCAGAAGATGAACAGGAATAGCGAGAACCAATGAGAGGCTAGCTGGAGGTGTCTGGACGGGCAAATTTAACTCTCATTTCCCACCAGGAAGAGGAATTAACCAAAGGCTCAGCGTGCTGTGCCGGAACCAGATTAGGGCCTGAAGCCATCCTGCGGTGTTGCGGCCAGCTCAAAAGAAAGCGATTTGAAGAAAGGAGCTCAGGGGCACTGTAATTCACAAACCTGCAGAGTTATAAATGACAGCTATCGTCCAAAAATATACTGAAGTAAGGCTGCCAAGAGGACTTGAAAGCGGGGCAGAATTGCAGGAAACCGATTTCAGGAGGTAGACTGGAATTGCATTGAAAGCATAGGAAAAGAGGCAGAACGTCCACAATGATGCACTTGGCCAAAAAGGGCGTATGCGTTTTTTCCTGAATATATTCAGGAAAAAACGCATACGCCCTTTTTGGCCAACCCAGCAAGCTTGCAAAGGAAATCTGCACTACAATGAAGTCTCACTTCCCCCCGGTCAAAAGGGCCATCTGAAAAAAGTGTAAAATCCAGAAAGGCAGGACAGGCCATGGAGAACTGGGAGCCTTGTTATGCTGATGGGCGGGATGTAAATTGCCAACAACCACTAGGGAGAAGTGTATGGTGTTTCCTGAAACATCTAAAAAACAAAGCAACAGAACCTAGGGCACTTCCACTTATGGTCCTATAGCTTAGGGAAATTAAAATCAAAAAGACACAGCCACCCCAATGTTTGGAACGGCTCTGTTTACAAGAACCTCGTTTACAGTACAAGTTCAACATCGCAGAAAGTGAAAAATGGATAAAGAAGTTGTGGTATTTACTTACAACGCAATATCACTCAGCAATGAAATCTGTGTCATCAGGCCCTTAGCAGCACAATGAGTGGATTCAGGTATGATGATTCTAACTGAAATAAGTCACACAGAAAAAGAAACATCATAAGATATCACTAATACACGGAATGGAAACTTGGCTACACAGGAACTGAATTACAGAACAGAACAGGGTCTCAAATTTAGAAAACCAACTTATGCTTGCTTAAGGGGAAAGGTGAGTTGCGGTGCTGCATAAAACCAGAGATTGAAATGAGCACAGATAAAGTTCCTTAAGTCAAATATGTAATAGACAAGAGCTACTCCTTGCTCAACGAAATGGACTCAACACCGCATATTAAACGCCTAAGAATGTACCTGACTAGTAAGTATCTTAAAACCTATGGATTGCTATGTCTCCGAAAGAGAATCAAGCATGTGTACAGGGGCATAAACGCAGCAGTGATAGGATTGGAGAGGTTCGGTGAGCAAATGAAGACCCTTTGAAGTCATATTGCATGGTACCCATTACACGGGTCTTAACTCTCCAGGTTTAAGGTATTCTTCCTTCAGCTAAAACATGCATGTGGAACCTAGAGTATGATCAACCATGTGATCGGGAGACGTGTTCAAATATGTCTCAGTTTTCGTACCCTGGTGCTCGGGTGCAACATTCCAGACGCTTTACTAACACTCTCCCGACTTGGAGAGTCAGCGCCTTTAACCTCCTGTTTGGCCCAGTTTGCAATTTCTGCGGAAGATGAACAGGAATAGCGAGAACCAATGAGAGGCTAGCTGGAGGTGTCTGGACGGGCAAATTTAACTCTCATTTCCCACCAGGAAGAGGAATTAAACAAAGGCTCAGCGTGCTGTGCCGGAACCAGATTAGGGCCTGAAGCCATCCTGCGGTGTTGCGGCCAGGTCACAAGAAAGCGAGTTGAAGAAAGGAGCTCAGGGGCACTGTAATTCACAAACCTGCAGAGTTATAAATGACAGCTCTCGTCCAAAAATAGACTGAAGTAAGGCTGCCAAGAGGACTTGAAAGCGGGGCAGAATTGCAGGAAACCGATTTCAGGAGGTAGACTGGAATTGCATTGAAAGCATAGGAAAAGAGGCAGAACGTCCACAATGATGCACTTGGCCAAAAAGGGCGTATGCGTTTTTTCCTGAATATATTCAGGAAAAAACGCATACGCCCTTTTTGGCCAACCAAGCAAGCTTGCAAAGGAAATCTGCACTACAATGAAGTCTCACTTCCCCCTGGTCAAAAGGGCCATCTGAAAAAAGTGTAAAATCCAGAAAGGCAGGACAGGCCATGGAGAACTGGGAGCCTTGTTATGCTGATGGGCGGGATGTAAATTGCCAACAACCACTCGGGAGAAGTGTATGGTGTTTCCTGAAACATCTAAAAAACAAAGCAACAGAACCTAGGGCACTTCCACTTATGGTCCTATAGCTTAGGGAAATTAAAATCAAAAAGACACAGCCACCCCAAAGTTTGGAACGGCTCTGTTTACAAGAACCTCGTTTACAGTACAAGTTCAACATCGCAGAAAGTGAAAAATGGATAAAGAACTTGTGGTATTTACTTACAAAGCAATATCACTCAGCAATGAAATCTGTGTCATCAGGCCCTTAGCAGCACAATGAGTGGATTCAGGTATGATGATTCTAACTGAAATAAGTCACACAGAAAAAGAAACATCATAAGATATCAGTAATACACGGAATGTAAACTTGGCTACACAGGAACTGAATTACAGAACAGAACAGGGTCTCAAATTTAGAAAACCAACTTATTCTTGCTTAAGGGTAAAGGTGAGTTGGGTTGCTGCATAAAACCAGAGATTGAAATGAGCACAGATAAAGTTCCTTAAGCCAAATATGGAATAGACAAGAGCTACTCCTTGCTCAATGAAATGGACTCAACACCCCATATTAAACGCCTAAGAATGTACCTGACTAGTAAGTATCTTAAAACCTATGGATTGCTATGTCTCCGAAAGAGAATCAAGCATGTGTACAGGGGCATAAACGCAGCAGTGATAGGATTGGAGAGGTTCGGTGAGCAAATGAAGACCCTTTGAAGTCATATTGCATGGTACCCATTCCACGGGTTTCAACTACCCAGGTTTAAGGTATTCTTCCTTCAGCTAAAACATGCATGTGGAACCTAGAGTATGATCAACCATGTGATCGGGAGACGTGTTCAAATATGTCTCAGTTTTCCTCCCCTGGTACTCGGGTGCAACATTCCAGACGCTTTACTAACACTCTCCCGACTTGGAGAGTCAGTCCCTTTAACCTCCTGTTTGGCCCAGTTTGCAATTTCTGCGGAAGATGAACAGGAATAGCGAGAACCAATGAGAGGCTAGCTGGAGGTGTCTGGACGGGCAAATTTAACTCTCATTTCCCACCAGGAAGAGGAATTAACCAAAGGCTCAGCGTGCCGTGCCGGAACCAGATTAGGGCCTGAAGCCATCCTGCGGTGTTGCGGCCAGCTCAAAAGAAAGCGAGTTGAAGTAAGGAGCTCAGGGGCACTGTAATTCACAAACCTGCAGAGTTATAAATGACAGCTATCGTCCAAAAATAGACTGAAGTAAGGCTGCCAAGAGGACTTGAAAGCGGGGCAGAATTGCAGGAAACCGATTTCAGGAGGTAGACTGGAATTGCATTGAAAGCATAGGAAAAGAGGCAGAACGTCCACAATGATGCACTTGGCCAAAAAGGGCGTATGCGTTTTTTCCTGAATATATTCAGGAAAAAACGCATACGCCCTTTTTGGCCAACCAAGCAAGCTTGCAAAGGAAATCTGCACTACAATGAAGTCTCACTTCCCCCCGGTCAAAAGGGCCATCTGAAAAAAGTGTAAAATCCAGAAAGGCAGGACAGGCCATGGAGAACTGGGAGCCTTGTTATGCTGACGGGCGGGATGTAAATTGCCAACAACCACTCCGGAGAAGTTTATCGTGTTTCCTGAAACATCTAAAAAACAAAGCAACAGAACCTAGGGCACTTCCACTTATGGTCCTATAGCTTAGGGAAATTAAAATCAAAAAGACACAGCCACCCCAAAGTTTGGAACGGCTCTGTTTACAAGAACGTCATTTACAGTACAAGTTCAACATCGCAGAAAGTGAAAAATGGATAAAGAACTTGTGGTATTTACTTACAAAGCAATATCACTCAGCAATGAAATCTGTGTCATCAGGCCCTTAGCAGCACAATGAGTGGATTCAGGTATGATGATTCTAACTGAAATAAGTCACACAGAAAAAGAAACATCATAAGATATCAGTAATACACGGAATGTAAACTTGGCTACACAGGAACTGAATTACAGAACAGAACAGGGTCTCAAATTTAGAAAACCAACTTATGCTTGCTTAAGGGGAAAGGTGAGTTGCGGTGCTGCATAAAACCAGAGATTGAAATGAGCACAGATAAAGTTCCTTAAGTCAAATATGGAATAGACAAGAGCTACTCCTTGCTCAACGAAATGGACTCAACACCGCATATTAAACGCCTAAGAATGTACCTGACTAGTAAGTATCTTAAAACCTATGGATTGCTATGACTCCGAAAGAGAATCAAGCATGTGTACAGGGGCATAAACGCAGCAGTGATAGGATTGGAGAGGTTCGGTGAGCAAATGAAGACCCTTTGAAGTCATATTGCATGGTACCCATTACACGGGTCTTAACTCTCCAGGTTTAAGGTATTCTTCCTTCAGCTAAAACATGCATGTGGAACCTAGAGTATGATCAACCATGTGATCGGGAGACGTGTTCAAATATGTCTCAGTTTTCGTACCTGGTACTCGGGTGCAACATTCCAGACGCTTTACTAACACTCTCCCGACTTGGAGAGTCAGCGCCTTTAACCTCCTGTTTGGCCCAGTTTGCAATTTCTGCGGAAGATGAACAGGAATAGCGAGAACCAATGAGAGACTAGCTGGAGGTGTCTGGACGGGCAAATTTAACTCTCATTTCCCACCAGGAAGAGGAATTAACCAAAGGCTCAGCGTGCCCTGCCGGAACCAGATTAGGGCCTGAAGCCATCCTGTGGTGTTGCGGCCAGGTCACAAGAAAGCAAGTTGAAGAAAGGAGCTCAGGGGCACTGTAATTCACAAACCTGCAGAGTTATAAATGACAGCTATCGTCCAAAAATAGACTGAAGTAAGGCTGCCAAGAGGACTTGAAAGCGGGGCAGAATTGCAGGAAACCGATTTCAGGAGGTAGACTGGAATTGCATTGAAAGCATAGGAAAAGAGGCAGAACGTCCACAATGATGCACTTGGCCAAAAAGGGCGTATGCGTTTTTTCCTGAATATATTCAGGAAAAAACGCATACGCCCTTTTTGGCCAACCAAGCAAGCTTGCAAAGGAAATCTGCACTACAATGAAGTCTCACTTCCCCCCGGTCAAAAGGGCCATCTGAAAAAAGTGTAAAATCCAGAAAGGCAGGACAGGCCATGGAGAACTGGGAGCCTTGTTATGCTGATGGGCGGGATGTAAATTGCCAACAACCACTCGGGAGAAGTGTATGGTGTTTCCTGAAACATCTAAAAAACAAAGCAACAGAGCCTAGGGCACTTCCACTTATGGTCCTATAGCTTAGGGAAATTAAAATCAAAAAGACACAGCCACCCCAAAGTTTGGAACGGCTCTGTTTACAAGAACCTCGTTTACAGTACAAGTTCAACATCGCAGAAAGTGAAAAATGGATAAAGAACTTGTGGTACTTACGTACAATGCAGTATCACTCAGCAATGAAATCTATGTCATCAGGCCCGTAGCAGCATAATGAGTAGATTCAGGTATGATGATTCTAACTGAAATAAGTCACACAGAAAAAGAAACATCATAAGATATCAGTAATACACGGAATGTAAACTTGGCTACACAGGAACTGAATTCCAAAACAGAACAGGTTCTCAAATTTAGAAAACCAACTTATGCTTGCTTAAGGGGAAAGGTGAGTTGGGTTGCTGCATAAAACCAGAGATTGAAATGAGCACAGATAAAGTTCCTTAAGCCAAATATGGAATAGACAAGAGCTACTCCTTGCTCAACGAAATGGACTCAACACCGCATATTAAACGCCTAAGAATGTACCTGACTAGTAAGTATCTTAAAACCTATGGATTGCTATGTCTCCGAAAGAGAATCAAGCATGTGTACAGGGGCATAAACGCAGCAGTGATAGGATTGGAGAGGTTCGGTGAGCAAATGAAGACCCTTTGAAGTCATATTGCATGGTACCCATTCCACGGGTTTCAACTACCCAGGTTTAAGGTATTCTTCCTTCAGCTAAAACATGCATGTGGAACCTAGAGTATGATCAACCATGTGATCGGGAGACGTGTTCAAATATGTCTCAGTTTTCCTCCCCTGGTACTCGGGTGCAACATTCCAGACGCTTTACTAACACTCTCCCGACTTGGAGAGTCAGTCCCTTTAACCTCCTGTTTGGCCCAGTTTGCAATTTCTGCGGAAGATGAACAGGAATAGCGAGAACCAATGAGAGGCTAGCTGGAGGTGTCTGGACGGGCAAATTTAACTCTCATTTCCCACCAGGAAGAGGAATTAACCAAAGGCTCAGCGTGCCGTTCCGGAACCAGATTAGGGCCTGAAGCCATCCTGCGGTGTTGCGGCCAGCTCAACAGAAAGCGAGTTGAAGAAAGGAGCTCAGGGGCACTGTAATTCACAAACCTGCAGAGTTATAAATGACAGCTATCGTCCAAAAATAGACTGAAGTAAGGCTGCCAAGAGGACTTGAAAGCGGGGCAGAATTGCAGGAAACCGATTTCAGGAGGTAGACTGGAATTGCATTGAAAGCATAGGAAAAGAGGCAGAACGTCCACAATGATGCACTTGGCCAAAAAGGGCGTATGCGTTTTTTCCTGAATATATTCAGGAAAAAACGCATACGCCCTTTTTGGCCAACCAAGCAAGCTTGCAAAGGAAATCTGCACTACAATGAAGTCTCACTTCCCCCCGGTCAAAAGGGCCATCTGAAAAAAGTGTAAAATCCAGAAAGGCAGGACAGGCCATGGAGAACTGGGAGCCTTGTTATGCTGACAGGCGGGATGTAAATTGCCAACAACCACTCGGGAGAAGTTTATCATGTTTCCTGAAACATCTAAAAAACAAAGCAACAGAACCTACGGCACTTCCACTTATGGTCCTATAGCTTAGGGAAATTAAAATCAAAAAGACACAGCCACCCCAAAGTTTGGAACGGCTCTGTTTACAAGAACCTCGTTTACAGTACAAGTTCAACATCGCAGAAAGTGAAAAATGGATAAAGAACTTGTGGTACTTACGTACAATGCAGTATCACTCAGCAATGAAATCTATGTCATCAGGCCCGTAGCAGCATAATGAGTAGATTCAGGTACGATGATTCTAACTGAAATAAGTCACACAGAAAAAGAAACATCATAAGATATCAGTAATACACGGAATGTAAACTTGGCTACACAGGAACTGAATTCCAAAACAGAACAGGTTCTCAAATTTAGAAAACCAACTTATGCTTGCTTAAGGGGAAAGGTGAGTTGGGGTGCTGCATAAAACCAGAGATTGAAATGAGCACAGATAAAGTTCCTTAAGCCAAATATGGAATAGACAAGAGCTACTCCTTGCTCAACGAAATGGACTCAACACCGCATATTAAACGCCTAAGAATGTACCTGACTAGTAAGTATCTTAAAACCTATGGATTGCTATGTCTCCGAAAGAGAATCAAGCATGTGTACAGGGGCATAAACGCAGCAGTGATAGGATTGGAGAGGTTCGGTGAGCAAATGAAGACCCTTTGAAGTCATATTGCATGGTACCCATTCCACGGGTTTCAACTACCCAGGTTTAAGGTATTCTTCCTTCAGCTAAAACATGCATGTGGAACCTAGAGTATGATCAACCATGTGATCGGGAGACGTGTTCAAATATGTCTCAGTTTTCCTCCCCTGGTACTCGGGTGCAACATTCCAGACGCTTTACTAACACTCTCCCGACTTGGAGAGTCAGTCCCTTTAACCTCCTGTTTGGCCCAGTTTGCAATTTCTGCGGAAGATGAACAGGAATAGCGAGAACCAATGAGAGGCTAGCTGGAGGTGTCTGGACGGGCAAATTTAACTCTCATTTCCCACCAGGAAGAGGAATTAACCAAAGGCTCAGCGTGCCGTGCCGGAACCAGATTAGGGCCTGAAGCCATCCTGCGGTGTTGCGGCCAGCTCAACAGAAAGCGAGTTGAAGAAAGGAGCTCAGGGGCACTGTAATTCACAAACCTGCAGAGTTATAAATGACAGCTATCGTCCAAAAATAGACTGAAGTAAGGCTGCCAAGAGGACTTGAAAGCGGGGCAGAATTGCAGGAAACCGATTTCAGGAGGTAGACTGGAATTGCATTGAAAGCATAGGAAAAGAGGCAGAACGTCCACAATGATGCACTTGGCCAAAAAGGGCGTATGCGTTTTTTCCTGAATATATTCAGGAAAAAACGCATACGCCCTTTTTGGCCAACCAAGCAAGCTTGCAAAGGAAATCTGCACTACAATGAAGTCTCACTTCCCCCCGGTCAAAAGGGCCATCTGAAAAAAGTGTAAAATCCAGAAAGGCAGGACAGGCCATGGAGAACTGGGAGCCTTGTTATGCTGACAGGCGGGATGTAAATTGCCAACAACCACTCGGGAGAAGTTTATCGTGTTTCCTGAAACATCTAAAAAACAAAGCAACAGAACCTACGGCACTTCCACTTATGGTCCTATAGCTTAGGGAAATTAAAATCAAAAAGACACAGCCACCCCAAAGTTTGGAACGGCTCTGTTTACAAGAACGTCATTTACAGTACAAGTTCAACATCGCAGAAAGTGAAAAATGGATAAAGAACTTGTGGTATTTACTTACAACGCAATATCACTCAGCAATGAAATCTGTGTCATCAGGCCCTTAGCAGCACAATGAGTGGATTCAGGTATGATGATTCTAACTGAAATAAGTCACACAGAAAAAGAAACATCATAAGATATCAGTAATACACGGAATGTAAACTTGGCTACACAGGAACTGAATTACAGAACAGAACAGGGTCTCAAATTTAGAAAACCAACTTATGCTTGCTTAAGGGGAAAGGTGAGTTGGGGTGCTGCATAAAACCAGAGATTGAAATGAGCACAGATAAAGTTCCTTAAGTCAAATATGGAATAGACAAGAGCTACTCCTTGCTCAACGAAACGAACTCAACACCGCATATTAAACGCCTAAGAATGTACCTGACTAGTAAGTATCTTAAAACCTATGGATTGCTATGACTCCGAAAGAGAATCAAGCATGTGTACAGGGGCATAAACGCAGCAGTGATAGGATTGGAGAGGTTCGGTGAGCAAATGAAGACCCTTTGAAGTCATATTGCATGGTACCCATTACACGGGTCTTAACTCTCCAGGTTTAAGGTATTCTTCCTTCAGCTAAAACATGCATGTGGAACCTAGAGTATGATCAACCATGTGATCGGGAGACGTGTTCAAATATGTCTCAGTTTTCCTCCCCTGGTACTCGGGTGCAACATTCCAGACGCTTTACTAACACTCTCCCGACTTGGAGAGTCAGTCCCTTTAACCTCCTGTTTGGCCCAGTTTGCAATTTCTGCGGAAGATGAACAGGAATAGCGAGAACCAATGAGAGGCTAGCTGGAGGTGTCTGGACGGGCAAATTTAACTCTCATTTCCCACCAGGAAGAGGAATTAACCAAAGGCTCAGCGTGCCGTGCCGGAACCAGATTAGGGCCTGAAGCCATCCTGCGGTGTTGCGGCCAGCTCAAAAGAAAGCGAGTTGAAGAAAGGAGCTCAGGGGCACTGTAATTCACAAACCTGCAGAGTTATAAATGACAGCTATCGTCCAAAAATAGACTGAAGTAAGGCTGCCAAGAGGACTTGAAAGCGGGGCAGAATTGCAGGAAACCGATTTCAGGAGGTAGACTGGAATTGCATTGAAAGCATAGGAAAAGAGGCAGAACGTCCACAATGATGCACTTGGCCAAAAAGGGCATATGCGTTTTTTCCTGAATATATTCAGGAAAAAACGCATACGCCCTTTTTGGCCAACCAAGCAAGCTTGCAAAGGAAATCTGCACTACAATGAAGTCTCACTTCCCCCCGGTCAAAAGGGCCATCTGAAAAAAGTGTAAAATCCAGAAAGGCAGGACAGGCCATGGAGAACTGGGAGCCTTGTTATGCTGACGGGTGGGATGTAAATTGCCAACAACCACTCGGGAGAAGTTTATCGTGTTTCCTGAAACATCTAAAAAACAAAGCAACAGAACCTAGGGCACTTCCACTTATGGTCCTATAGCTTAGGGAAATTAAAATCAAAAAGACACAGCCACCCCAAAGTTTGGAATGGCTCTGTTTACAAGAACCTCGTTTACAGTACAAGTTCAACATCGCAGAAAGTGAAAAATGGATAAAGAAGTTGTGGTATTTACTTACAAAGCAATATCACTCAGCAATGAAATTTGTGTCATCAGGCCCTTAGCAGCACAATGAGTGGATTCAGGTATGATGATTCTAACTGAAATAAGTCACACAGAAAAAGAAACATCATAAGATATCAGTAATACACGGAATGTAAACTTGGCTACACAGGAACTGAATTACAGAACAGAACAGGGTCTCAAATTTAGAAAACCAACTTATGCTTGCTTAAGGGGAAAGGTGAGTTGCGGTGCTGCATAAAACCAGAGATTGAAATGAGCACAGATAAAGTTCCTTAAGTCAAATATGGAATAGACAAGAGCTACTCCTTGCTCAACGAAATGGACTCAACACCGCATATTAAACGCCTAAGAATGTACCTGACTAGTAAGTATCTTAAAACCTATGGATTGCTATGACTCCGAAAGAGAATCAAGCATGTTTACAGGGGCATAAACGCAGCAGTGATAGGATTGGAGAGGTTCGGTGAGCAAATGAAGACCCTTTGAAGTCATATTGCATGGTACCCATTACACGGGTCTTAACTCTCCAGGTTTAAGGTATTCTTCCTTCAGCTAAAACATGCATGTGGAACCTAGAGTATGATCAACCATGTGATCGGGAGACGTGTTCAAATATGTCTCAGTTTTCGTACCTGGTACTCGGGTGCAACATTCCAGACGCTTTACTAACACTCTCCCGACTTGGAGAGTCAGCGCCTTTAACCTCCTGTTTGGCCCAGTTTGCAATTTCTGCGGAAGATGAACAGGAATAGCGAGAACCAATGAGAGACTAGCTGGAGGTGTCTGGACGGGCAAATTTAACTCTCATTTCCCACCAGGAAGAGGAAATAACCAAAGGCTCAGCGTGCCGTGCCGGAACCAGATTAGGGCCTGAAGCCATCCTGCGGTGTTGCGGCCAGCTCACAAGAAAGCGAGTTGAAGAAAGGAGCTCAGGGGCACTGTAATTCACAAACCTGCAGAGTTATAAATGACAGCTATCGTCCAAAAATAGACTGAAGTAAGGCTGCCAAGAGGACTTGAAAGCGGGGCAGAATTGCAGGAAACCGATTTCAGGAGGTAGACTGGAATTGCATTGAAAGCATAGGAAAAGAGGCAGAACGTCCACAATGATGCACTTGGCCAAAAAGGGCGTATGCGTTTTTTCCTGAATATATTCAGGAAAAAACGCATACGCCCTTTTTGGCCAACCAAGCAAGCTTGCAAAGGAAATCTGCACTACAATGAAGTCTCACTTCCCCCCGGTCAAAAGGGCCATCTGAAAAAAGTGTAAAATCCAGAAAGGCAGGACAGGCCATGGAGAACTGGGAGCCTTGTTATGCTGATGGGCGGGATGTAAATTGCCAACAACCACTCGGGAGAAGTGTATGGTGTTTCCTGAAACATCTAAAAAACAAAGCAACAGAACCTAGGGCACTTCCACTTATGGTCCTATAGCTTAGGGAAATTAAAATCAAAAAGACACAGCCACCCCAAAGTTTGGAACGGCTCTGTTTACAAGAACCTCGTTTACAGTACAAGTTCAACATCGCAGAAAGTGAAAAATGGATAAAGAACTTGTGGTATTTACTTACAAAGCAATATCACTCAGCAATGAAATCTGTGTCATCAGGCCCTTAGCAGCATAATGAGTGGATTCAGGTATGATGAATCTAACTGAAATAAGTCACACAGAAAAATAAACATCATAAGATATCAGTAATACACGGAATGTAAACTTGGCTACACAGGAACTGAATTACAGAACAGAACAGGGTCTCAAATTTAGAAAACCAACTTATTCTTGCTTAAGGGTAAAGGTGAGTTGGGGTGCTGCATAAAACCAGAGATTGAAATGAGCACAGATAAAGTTCCTTAAGTCAAATATGGAATAGACAAGAGCTACTCCTTGCTCAACGAAATGGACTCAACACCGCATATTAAACGCCTAAGAATGTACCTGACTAGTAAGTATCTTAAAACCTATGGATTGCTATGTCTCCGAAAGAGAATCAAGCATGTGTACAGGGGCATAAACGCAGCAGTGATAGGATTGGAGAGCTTCGTGAGCAAATGAAGACCCTTTGAAGTCATATTGCATGGTACCCATTCCACGGGTTTCAACTACCCAGGTTTAAGGTATTCTTCCTTCAGCTAAAACATGCATGTGGAACCTAGAGTATGATCAACCATGTGATCGGGAGACATGTTCAAATATGTCTCAGTTTTCGTACCCTGGTACTCGGGTGCAACATTCCAGACACTTTACTAACACTCTCCCGACTTGGAGAGTCAGTCCCTTTAACCTCCTGTTTGGCCCAGTTTGCAATTTCTGCGGAAGATGAACAGGAATAGCGAGAACCAATGAGAGGCTAGCTGGAGGTGTCTGGACGGGCAAATTTAACTCTCATTTTCCACCAGGAAGAGGAATTAACCAAAGGCTCAGCGTGCCCTGCCGGAACCAGATTAGGGCCTGAAGCCATCCTGTGGTGTTGCGGCCAGGTCACAAGAAAGCAAGTTGAAGAAAGGAGCTCAGGGGCACTGTAATTCACAAACCTGCAGAGTTATAAATGACAGCTATCGTCCAAAAATAGACTGAAGTAAGGCTGCCAAGAGGACTTGAAAGTGGGGCAGAATTGCAGGAAACCGATTTCAGGAGGTAGACTGGAATTGCATTGAAAGCATAGGAAAAGAGGCAGAACGTCCACAATGATGCACTTGGCCAAAAAGGGCGTATGCGTTTTTTCCTGAATATATTCAGGAAAAAACGCATACGCCCTTTTTGGCCAACCAAGCAAGCTTGCAAAGGAAATCTGCACTACAATGAAGTCTCACTTCCCCCCGGTCAAAAGGGCCATCTGAAAAAAGTGTAAAATCCAGAAAGGCAGGACAGGCCATGGAGAACTGGGAGCCTTGTTATGCTGATGGGCGGGATGTAAATTGCCAACAGACACTTGGGAGAAGTGTATGGTGTTTACTGAAACATCTAAAAAACAAAGCAACAGAGCCTAGGGCACTTCCACTTATGGTCCTATAGCTTAGGGAAATTAAAATCAAAAAGACACAGCCACCCCAAAGTTTGGAACGGCTCTGTTTACAAGAACCTCGTTTACAGTACAAGTTCAACATCGCAGAAAGTGAAAAATGGATAAAGAACTTGTGGTACTTACGTACAATGCAGTATCACTCAGCAATGAAATCTATGTCATCAGGCCCGTAGCAGCATAATGAGTAGATTCAGGTACGATGATTCTAACTGAAATAAGTCACACAGAAAAAGAAACATCATAAGATATCAGTAATACACGGAATGTAAACTTGGCTACACAGGAACTGAATTCCAAACAGAACAGGTTCTCAAATTTAGAAAACCAACTTATGCTTGCTTAAGGGGAAAGGTGAGTTGGGTTGCTGCATAAAACCAGAGATTGAAATGAGCACAGATAAAGTTCCTTAAGCCAAATATGGAATAGACAAGAGCTACTCCTTGCTCAACGAAATGGACTCAACACCGCATATTAAACGCCTAAGAATGTACCTGACTAGTAAGTATCTTAAAACCTATGGATTGCTATGTCTCCGAAAGAGAATCAAGCATGTGTACAGGGGCATAAACGCAGCAGTGATAGGATTGGAGAGGTTCGGTGAGCAAATGAAGACCCTTTGAAGTCATATTGCATGGTACCCATTCCACGGGTTTCAACTACCCAGGTTTAAGGTATTCTTCCTTCAGCTAAAACATGCATGTGGAACCTAGAGTATGATCAACCATGTGATCGGGAGACGTGTTCAAATATGTCTCAGTTTTCCTCCCCTGGTACTCGGGTGCAACATTCCAGACGCTTTACTAACACTCTCCCGACTTGGAGAGTCAGTCCCTTTAACCTCCTGTTTGGCCCAGTTTGCAATTTCTGCGGAAGATGAACAGGAATAGCGAGAACCAATGAGAGGCTAGCTGGAGGTGTCTGGACGGGCAAATTTAACTCTCATTTCCCACCAGGAAGAGGAATTAACCAAAGGCTCAGCATGCCGTGCCGGAACCAGATTAGGGCCTGAAGCCATCCTGCGGTGTTGCGGCCAGCTCAAAAGAAAGCGAGTTGAAGAAAGGAGCTCAGGGGCACTGTAATTCACAAACCTGCAGAGTTATAAATGACAGCTATCGTCCAAAAATAGACTGAAGTAAGGCTCCCAAGAGGACTTGAAAGCGGGGCAGAATTGCAGGAAACCGATTTCAGGAGGTAGACTGGAATTGCATTGAAAGCATAGGAAAAGAGGCAGAACGTCCACAATGATGCACTTGGCCAAAAAGGGCGTATGCGTTTTTTCCTGAATATATTCAGGAAAAAACGCATACGCCCTTTTTGGCCAACCAAGCAAGCTTGCAAAGGAAATCTGCACTACAATGAAGTCTCACTTCCCCCCGGTCAAAAGGGCCATCTGAAAAAAGTGTAAAATCCAGAAAGGCAGGACAGGCCATGGAGAACTGGGAGCCTTGTTATGCTGACGGGCGGGATGTAAATTGCCAACAACCACTCGGGAGAAGTTTATCGTGTTTCCTGAAACATCTAAAAAACAAAGCAACAGAACCTAGGGCACTTCCACTTATGGTCCTATAGCTTAGGGAAATTAAAATCAAAAAGACACAGCCACCCCAAAGTTTGGAACGGCTCTGTTTACAAGAACGTCATTTACAGTACAAGTTCAACATCGCAGAAAGTGAAAAATGGATAAAGAACTTGTGGTATTTACTTACAAAGCAATATCACTCAGCAATGAAATCTGTGTCATCAGGCCCTTAGCAGCACAATGAGTGGATTCAGGTATGATGATTCTAACTGAAATAAGTCACACAGAAAAAGAAACATCATAAGATATCAGTAATACACGGAATGTAAACTTGGCTACACAGGAACTGAATTACAGAACAGAACAGGGTCTCAAATTTAGAAAACCAACTTATGCTTGCTTAAGGGGAAAGGTGAGTTGCGGTGCTGCATAAAACCAGAGATTGAAATGAGCACAGATAAAGTTCCTTAAGTCAAATATGGAATAGACAAGAGCTACTCCTTGCTCAACGAAATGGACTCAACACCGCATATTAAACGCCTAAGAATGTACCTGACTAGTAAGTATCTTAAAACCTATGGATTGCTATGACTCCGAAAGAGAATCAAGCATGTGTACAGGGGCATAAACGCAGCAGTGATAGGATTGGAGAGGTTCGGTGAGCAAATGAAGACCCTTTGAAGTCATATTGCATGGTACCCATTACACGGGTCTTAACTCTCCAGGTTTAAGGTATTCTTCCTTCAGCTAAAACATGCATGTGGAACCTAGAGTATGATCAACCATGTGATCGGGAGACGTGTTCAAATATGTCTCAGTTTTCGTACCTGGTACTCGGGTGCAACATTCCAGACGCTTTACTAACACTCCCCCGACTTGGAGAGTCAGCGCCTTTAACCTCCTGTTTGGCCCAGTTTGCAATTTCTGCGGAAGATGAACAGGAATAGCGAGAACCAATGAGAGACTAGCTGGAGGTGTCTGGACGGGCAAATTTAACTCTCATTTCCCACCAGGAAGAGGAATTAACCAAAGGCTCAGCGTGCCCTGCCGGAACCAGATTAGGGCCTGAAGCCATCCTGTGGTGTTGCGGCCAGGTCACAAGAAAGCAAGTTGAAGAAAGGAGCTCAGGGGCACTGTAATTCACAAACCTGCAGAGTTATAAATGACAGCTATCGTCCAAAAATAGACTGAAGTAAGGCTGCCAAGAGGACTTGAAAGCGGGGCAGAATTGCAGGAAACCTATTTCAGGAGGTAGACTGGAATTGCATTGAAAGCATAGGAAAAGAGGCAGAACGTCCACAATGATGCACTTGGCCAAAAAGGGCGTATGCGTTTTTTCCTGAATATATTCAGGAAAAAACGCATACGCCCTTTTTGGCCAACCAAGCAAGCTTGCAAAGGAAATCTGCACTACAATGAAGTCTCACTTCCCCCTGGTCAAAAGGGCCATCTGAAAAAAGTGTAAAATCCAGAAAGGCAGGACAGGCCATGGAGAACTGGGAGCCTTGTTATGCTGATGGGCGGGATGTAAATTGCCAACAACCACTCGGGAGAAGTGTATGGTGTTTCCTGAAACATCTAAAAAACAAAGCAACAGAGCCTAGGGCACTTCCACTTATGGTCCTATAGCTTAGGGAAATTAAAATCAAAAAGACACAGCCACCCCAAAGTTTGGAACGGCTCTGTTTACAAGAACCTCGTTTACAGTACAAGTTCAACATCGCAGAAAGTGAAAAATGGATAAAGAACTTGTGGTACTTACGTACAATGCAGTATCACTCAGCAATGAAATCTATGTCATCAGGCCCGTAGCAGCATAATGAGTAGATTCAGGTACGATGATTCTAACTGAAATAAGTCACACAGAAAAAGAAACATCATAAGATATCAGTAATACACGGAATGTAAACTTGGCTACACAGGAACTGAATTCCAAAACAGAACAGGTTCTCAAATTTAGAAAACCAACTTATGCTTGCTTAAGGGGAAAGGTGAGTTGGGTTGCTGCATAAAACCAGAGATTGAAATGAGCACAGATAAAGTTCCTTAAGCCAAATATGGAATAGACAAGAGCTACTCCTTGCTCAACGAAATGGACTCAACACCGCATATTAAACGCCTAAGAATGTACCTGACTAGTAAGTATCTTAAAACCTATGGATTGCTATGTCTCCGAAAGAGAATCAAGCATGTGTACAGGGGCATAAACGCAGCAGTGATAGGATTGGAGAGGTTCGGTGAGCAAATGAAGACCCTTTGAAGTCATATTGCATGGTACCCATTCCACGGGTTTCAACTACCCAGGTTTTAGGTATTCTTCCTTTAGCTAAAGCATGCATGTGGAACCCAGAGTATGATCAACCATGTGATCGGGAGACGTGTTCAAATATGTCTCAGTTTTCCTCCCCTGGTACTCGGGTGCAACATTCCAGACGCTTTACTAACACTCTCCCCACTTGGAGAGTCAGCGCCTTTAACCTCCTGTTTGGCCCAGTTTGCAATTTCTGCGGAAGATGAACAGGAATAGCGAGAACCAATGAGAGACTAGCTGGAGGTGTCTGGACGGGCAAATTTAACTCTCATTTCCCACCAGGAAGAGGAATTAACCAAAGGCTCAGCGTGCTGTGCCGGAACCAGATTAGGGCCTGAAGCCATCCTGCGGTGTTGCGGCCAGGTCACAAGAAAGCGAGTTGAAGAAAGGAGCTCAGGGGCACTGTAATTCACAAACCTGCAGAGTTATAAATGACAGCTATCGTCCAAAAATAAACTGAAGTAAGGCTGCCAAGAGGACTTGAAAGCGGGGCAGAATTGCAGGAAACCGATTTCAGGAGGTAGACTGGAATTGCATTGAAAGCATAGGAAAAGAGGCAGAACGTCCACAATGATGCACTTGGCCAAAAAGGGCGTATGCGTTTTTTCCTGAATATATTCAGGAAAAAACGCATACGCACTTTTTGGCCAACCAAGCAAGCTTGCAAAGGAAATCTGCACTACAATGAAGTCTCACTTCCCCCCGGTCAAAAGGGCCATCTGAAAAAAGTGTAAAATCCAGAAAGGCAGGACAGGCCATGGAGAACTGGGAGCCTTGTTATGCTGATGGGCGGGATGTAAATTGCCAACAGACACTCGGGAGAAGTGTATGGTGTTTCCTGAAACATCTAAAAAACAAAGCAACAGAGCCTAGGGCACTTCCACTTATGGTCCTATAGCTTAGGGAAATTAAAATAAAAAAGACACAGCCACCCCAAAGTTTGGGACGCCTCTGTTTACAAGAACCTCGTTTACCGTACAAGTTCAACATCGCAGAAAGTGAAAAATGGATAAAGAAGTTGTGGTATTTACTTACAAAGCAATATCACTCAGCAATGAATTCTATGTCATCAGGCCCTTAGCATCACAATGAGTGGATTCAGGTATGATGATTGTAACTGAAATAAGTCACACAGAAAAAGAAACATCATAAGATATCTGTAATACACGGAATGTAAACTTGGCTACACAGGAACTGAATTACAGAACAGAACAGGGTCTCAAATTTAGAAAACCAACTTATGCTTGCTTAAGGGGAAAGGTGAGTTGGGGTGCTGCATAAAACCAGAGATTGAAATGAGCACAGATAAAGTTCCTTAAGTCAAATATGGAATAGACAAGAGCTACTCCTTGCTCAACGAAATGGACTCAACACCGCACATTAAACGCCTAAGAATGTACCTGACTAGTAAGTATCTTAAAACATATGGATTGCTATGTCTCCGAAAGAGAATCAAGCATGTGTACAGGGGCATAAACGCAGCAGTGATAGGATTGGAGAGGTTCGGTGAGCAAATGAAGACCCTTTGAAGTCATATTGCATGGTACCCATTCCACGGGTTTCAACTACCCAGGTTTAAGGTATTCTTCCTTCAGCTAAAACATGCATGTGGAACCTAGAGTATGATCAACCATGTGATCGGGAGACGTGTTCAAATATGTCAGTTTTCGTACCCTGGTACTCGGGTGCAACATTCCAGACGCTTTACTAACACTCTCCCGACTTGGAGAGTCAGTCCCTTTAACCTCCTGTTTGGCCCAGTTTGCAATTTCTGCGGAAGATGAACAGGAATAGCAAGAACCAATGAGAGGCTAGCTGGAGGTGTCTGGACGGGCAAATTTAACTCTCATTTCCCACCAGGAAAAGGAAATAACCAAAGGCTCAGCGTGCCATACCGGAACCAGATTAGGGCCTGAAGGCATCCTGCGGTGTTGCGGCCAGCTCAAAAGAAAGCGAGTTGAAGAAAGGAGCTCAGGGGCACTGTAATTCACAAACCTGCAGAGTTATAAATGACAGCTATCGTCCAAAAATAGACTGAAGTAAGGCTGCCAAGAGGACTTGAAAGCGGGGCAGAATTGCAGGAAACTGATTTCAGGAGGTAGACTGGAATTGCATTGAAAGCATAGGAAAAGAGGCAGAACGTCCACAATGATGCACTTGGCCAAAAAGGGCGTATGCGTTTTTTCCTGAATATATTCAGGAAAAAACGCATACGCCCTTTTTGGCCAACCAAGCAAGCTTGCAAAGGAAATGTGCACTACAATGAAGTCTCACTTCCCCCCGGTCAAAAGGGCCATCTGAAAAAAGTGTAAAATCCAGAAAGGCAGGACAGGCCATGGAGAACTGGGAGCCTTGTTATGCTGATGGGCGGGATGTAAATTGCCAACAGACACTCGGGAGAAGTGTATGGTGTTTCCTGAAACATCTAAAAAACAAAGCAACAGAGCCTAGGGCACTGCCACTTATGGTCCTATAGCTTAGGGAAATTAAAATCAAAAAGACACAGCCACCCCAAAGTTTGGGACGCCTCTGTTTACAAGAACCTCGTTTACAGTACAAGTTCAACATCGCAGAAAGTGAAAAATGGATAAAGAAGTTGTGGTATTTACTTACAAAGCAATATCACTCAGCAATGAAATCTATGTCATCAGGCCCTTAGCATCACAATGAGTGGATTCAGGTATGATGATTCTAACTGAAATAAGTCACACAGAAAAAGGAACATCATAAGATATCAGTAATACACGGAATGTAAACTTGGCTACACAGGAACTGAATTACAGAACAGAACAGGGTCTCAAATTTAGAAAACCAACTTATGCTTGCTTAAGGGTAAAGGTGAGTTGGGGTGCTGCATAAAACCAGAGATTGAAATGAGCACAGATAAAGTTCCTTAAGTCAAATATGGAATAGACAAGAGCTACTCCTTGCTCAACGAAATGGACTCAACACCGCATATTAAACGCCTAAGAATGTACCTGACTAGTAAGTATCTTAAAACCTATGGATTGCTATGTCTCCAAAAGAGAATCAAGCGTGTGTACAGGGGCATAAACGCAGCAGTGATAGGATTGGAGAGGTTCTGTGAGCAAATGAAGACCCTTTGAAGTCATATTGCATGGTACCCATTCCACGGGTTTCAACTACCCAGGTTTTAGGTATTCTTCCTTCAGCTAAAACATGCATGTGGAACCCAGAGTATGATCAACCATGTGATCGGGAGATGTGTTCAAATATGTCTCAGTTTTCGTACCCTGGTACTCGGGTGCAACATTCCAGACGCTTTACTAACACTCTCCCCACTTGGAGAGTCAGCACGTTTAACCTCCTGTTTGGCCCAGTTTGCAATTTCTGCGGAACATGAACAGGAATAGCGAGAACCAATGAGAGACTAGCTGGAGGTGTCTGGACGGGCAAATTTAACTCTCATTTCCCACCAGGAAGAGGAATTAACCAAAGGCTCAGTGTGCCGTGCCGGAACCAGATTAGGGCCTGAAGCCATCCTGCGGTGTTGCGGCCAGCTCACAAGAAAGCGAGTTGAAGAAAGGAGCTCAGGGGCACTGTAATTCACAAACCTGCAGAGTTATAAATGACAGCTATCGTCCAAAAATAGACTGAAGTAAGGCTGCCAAGAGGACTTGAAAGCAGGGCAGAATTGCAGGAAACCGATTTCAGGAGGTAGACTGGAATTGCATTGAAAGCATAGGAAAAGAGGCAGAACGTCCACAATGATGCACTTGGCCAAAAAGGGCGTATGCGTTTTTTCCTGAATATATTCAGGAAAAAACGCATACGCCCTTTTTGGCCAACCAAGGAAGCTTGCAAAGGAAATCTGCACTACAATGAAGTCTCACTTCCCCCCGGTCAAAAGGGCCATCTGAAAAAAGTGTAAAATCAAGAAAGGCAACAGGCCATTGAGAACTGGGAGCCTTGTTATGCTGATGGGCGGGATGTAAATTGCCAACAGACACTCGGGAGAAGTGTATGGTGTTTCCTGAAACATCTAAAAAACAAAGCAACAGAACCTCGGGCACTTCCACTTATGGTCCTATAGCTTAGGGAAATTAAAATCAAAAAGACACAGCCACCCCAAAGTTTGGAACGGCTCTGTTTACAAGAACCTCGTTTACAGTACAAGTTCAACATCGCAGAAAGTGAAAAATGGATAAAGAAGTTGTGGTATTTACTTACAAAGCAATATCACTCAGCAATGAAATCTGTGTCATCAGGCCCTTAGCAGCACAATGAGTGGATTCAGGTATGATGATTCTAACTGAAATAAGTCACACAGAAAAAGAAACATCATAAGATATCAGTAATACACGGAATGGAAACTTGGCTACACAGGAACTGAATTACAGAACAGAACAGGGTCTCAAATTTAGAAAACCAACTTATGCTTGCTTAAGGGGAAAGGTGAGTTAGGGTGCTGCATAAAACCAGAGATTGAAATGAGCACAGATAAAGTTCCTTAAGCCAAATATGGAATAGACAAGAGCTACTCCTTGCTCAACGAAATGGACTCAACACCGCATATTAAACGCCTTAGAATGTACCTGACTAGTAAGTATCTTAAAACCTATGGATTGCTATGTCTCCGAAAGAGAATCAAGCAAGTGTACAGGGGCATAAACGCAGCAGTGATAGGATTGGAGAGGTTCGGTGAGCAAATGAAGACCCTTTGAAGTCATATTGCATGGTACCCATTCCACGGGTTTCAACTACACAGGTTTAAGGTATTCTTCCTTCAGCTAAAACATGCATGTGGAACCTAGAGTATGATCAACCATGTGATCGGGAGACGTGTTCAAATATGTCTCAGTTTTCCTCCCCTGGTACTCGGGTGCAACATTCCAGACGCTTTACTAACACTCTCCCGACTTGGAGAGTCAGTCCCTTTAACCTCCTGTTTGGCCCAGTTTGCAATTTCTGCGGAAGATGAACAGGAATAGCGAGAACCAATGAGAGGCTAGCTGGAGGTGTCTGGACGGGCAAATTTAACTATCATTTCCCACCAGGAAGAGGAATTAACCAAAGGCTCAGCGTGCCGTGCCGGAACCAGATTAGGGCCTGAAGCCATCGAGCGGTGTTGCAGCCAGCTCACAAGAAAACGAGTTGAAGAAAGGAGCTCAGGGGCACTGTAATTCACAAACCTGCAGAGTTATAAATGACAGCTATCGTCCAAAAATATACTGAAGTAAGGCGGCCAAGAGGACTTGAAATCGGGGCAGAATTGCAGGAAACCGATTTCAGGAGGTAGACTGGAATTGCATTGAAAGCATAGGAAAAGAGGCAGAACGTCCACAATGATGCACTTGGCCAAATAGGGCGTATGCGTTTTTTCCTGAATATATTCAGGAAAAAACGCATACGCCCTTTTTGGCCAACCAAGCAAACTTGCAAAGGAAATCTGCACTACAATGAAGTCTCACTTCCCCCCTGGTCAAAAGGGCCATCTGAAAAAAGTGTAAAATCCAGAAAGGCAGGACAGGCCATGGAGAACTGGGAGCCTTGTTATGCTGATGGGCGGGATGTAAATTGCCAACAGACACTCCGGAGAACTGTATGGTGTCTCCTGAAACATCTAAAAAACAAAGCAACAGAGCCTAGGGCACTTCCACTTATGGTCCTATAGCTTAGGGAAATTAAAATCAAAAAGACACAGCCACCCGAAAGTTTGGAACGGCTCTGTTTACAAGAACCTCGTTTACAGTACAAGTTCAACATCGCAGAAAGTGAAAAATGGATAAAGAAGTTGTGGTATTTACTTACAAAGCAATATCACTCAGCAATGAAATCTGTGTCATCAGGCCCATAGCAGCACAATGAGTGGATTCAGGTATGATGATTCTAACTGAAATAAGTCACACAGAAAAGAAACATCATAAGGTATCACTAATACACAGAATGTGAACTTGGCTACACATGAACTGAATTACAAAACAGAACAGTGTCTCAAGTTTAGAAAACCAACTTATGCTTGCTTAAGGGGAAAGGTGAGTTAGGGTGCTGCATAAAACCAGAGATTGAAATGAGCACAGATAAAGTTCCTTAAGCCAAATATGGAATAGACAAGAGCTACTCCTTGCTCAACGAAATGGACTCAACACCGCATATTAAACGCCTAAGAATGTACCTGACTAGTAAGTATCTTAAAACCTATGGATTGCTATGTCTCCGAAAGAGAATCAAGCAAGTGTACAGGGGCATAAACGCAGCAGTGATAGGATTGGAGAGGTTCGGTGAGCAAATGAAGACCCTTTGAAGTCATATTGCATGGTACCCATTCCACGGGTTTCAACTACCCAGGTTTTAGGTATTCTTCCTTCAGCTAAAACATGCATGTGGAACCTAGAGTATGATCAACCATGTGATCGGGAGACGTGTTCAAATATGTCTCAGTTTTCCTCCCCTGGTACTCGGGTGCAACATTCCAGATGCTTTACTAACACTCTCCCGACTTGGAGAGTCAGTCCCTTTAACCTCCTGTTTGGCCCAGTTTGCAATTTCTGCGGAAGATGAACAGGAATAGCGAGAACCAATGAGAGACTAGCTGGAGGTGTCTGGACGGGCAAATTTAACTCTCATTTCCCACCAGGAAGAGGAAATAACCAAAGGCTCAGCGTGCCGTGCCGGAACCAGATTAGGGCCTGAAGCCATCCTGCGGTGTTGCGGCCAGCTCACAAGAAAGCGAGTTGAAGAAAGGAGCTCAGGGGCACTGTAATTCACAAACCTGCAGAGTTATAAATGACAGCTATCGTCCAAAAATAGACTGAAGTAAGGCTGCCAAGAGGACTTGAAAGCGGGGCAGAATTGCAGGAAACCGATTTCAGGAGGTAGACTGGAATTGCATTGAAAGCATAGGAAAAGAGGCAGAACGTCCACAATGATGCACTTGGCCAAAAAGGGCGTATGCGTTTTTTCCTGAATATATTCAGGAAAAAACGCATATGCCCTTTTTGGCCAACCAAGCAAGCTTGCAAAGGAAATCTGCACTACAATGAAGTCTCACTTCCCCCCGGTCAAAAGGGCCATCTGAAAAAAGTGTAAAATCCAGAAAGGCAGGACAGGCCATGGAGAACTGGGAGCCTTGTTATGCTGATGGGCGGGATGTAAATTGCCAACAACCACTCCGGAGAAGTGTATGGTGTTTCCTGAAACATCTAAAAAACAAAGCAACAGAACCTAGGGCACTTCCACTTATGGTCCTATATCTTAGGGAAATTAAAATCAAAAAGACACAGCCACCCGAAAGTTTGGAACGGCTCTGTTTACAAGAACCTCGTTTACAGTACAAGTTCAACATCGCAGAAAGTGAAAAATGGATAAAGAAGTTGTGGTATTTACTTACAAAGCAATATCACTCAGCAATGAAATCTGTGTCATCAGGCCCTTAGCAGCACAATGAGTGGATTCAGGTATGATGATTCTAACTGAAATAAGTCACACAGAAAAAGAAACATCATAAGATATCAGTAATACACGGAATGTAAACTTGGCTACACAGGAACTGAATTACAGAACAGAACAGGGTCTCAAATTTAGAAAACCAACTTATGCTTGCTTAAGGGGGAAGGTGAGTTGGGGTGCTGCATAAAACCAGAGATTGAAATGAGCACAGATAAAGTTCCTTAAGCCAAATATGGAATAGACAAGAGCTACTCCTTGCTCAACGAAATGGACTCAACACCGCATATTAAACGCCTAAGAATGTACCTGTCTAGTAAGTATCTTAAAACCTATGGATTGCTATGTCTCCAAAAGAGAATCAAGCATGTGTACAGGGGCATAAACGCAGCAGTGATAGGATTGGAGAGGTTCGTGAGCAAATGAAGACCCTTTGAAGTCATATTGCATGGTACCCATTACACGGGTCTCAACTCTCCAGGTTTAAGGTATTCTTCCTTCAGCTAAAACATGCATGTGGAACCAACAGTATGATCATCCGTGTGAACGGGAGACGTGTTCAACTATGTCTCAGTTTTTGTACCCTGGTACTCGGGTGCAACATTCCAGACGCTTTACTAACACTCTCCCGACTTGGAGAGTCAGCGCCTTTAACCTCCTGTTTGGCCCAGTTTGCAATTTCTGCGGAAGATGAACAGGAATAGCAAGAACCAATGAGAGACTAGCTGGAGGTGTCTGGACGGGCAAATTTAACTCACATTTCCCACCAGGAAGAGGAAATAACCAAAGGCTCAGCGTGCCGTGCCGGAACCAGATTAGGGCCTGAAGCCATCCTGCGGTGTTGCGGCCAGGTCACAAGAAAGTGAGTTGAAGAAAGGAGCTCAGGGGCACTGTAATTCACAAACCTGCAGAGTTATAAATGACAGCTATCGTCCAAAAATATACTGAAGTAAGCCTGCCAAGAGGACTTGAAAGCGGGGCAGAATTGCAGGAAACCGATTTCAGGAGGTAGACTGGAATTGCATTGAAAGCATAGGAAAAGAGGCAGAACGTCCACAATGATGCACTTGGCCAAAAAGGGCGTATGCGTTTTTTCCTGAATATATTCAGGAAAAAACGCATACGCCCTTTTTGGCCAACCAAGCAAGCTTGCAAAGGAAATCTGCACTACAATGAAGTCTCACTTCTCCCCCGTTAAAAGGGCCATCTGAAAAAAGTGTAAAATCCAGAAAGGCAGGACAGGCCATGGAGAACTGGGAGCCTTGTTATGCTGATGGGCGGGATGTAAATTGCCAACAACCACTCAGGAGAAGTGTATGGTGTTTCCTGAAACATCTAAAAAACAAAGCAACAGAGCCTAGGGCACTGCCACTTATGGTCCTATAGCTTAGGGAAATTAAAATCAAAATGACACAGCCACCCCAAAGTTTGGGACGCCTCTGTTTACAAGAACCTCGTTTACAGTACAAGCTCAACATCACAGAAAGTGAAAAATGGATAAAGAAGTTGTGGTATTTACTTACAAAGCAATATCACTCAGCAATGAAATCTATGTCATCAGGCCCTTAGCAGCACAATGAGTGGATTCAGGTATGATGATTCTAACTGAAATAAGTCACACAGAAAAAGAAACATCATAAGATATCAGTAATACACGGAATGTAAACTTGGCTACACAGGAACTGAATTACAGAACAGAACAGGGTCTCAAATTTAGAAAACCAACTTATGCTTGCTTAAGGGGAAAGGTGAGTTGGGGTGCTGCATAAAACCAGAGATTGAAATGAGCACAGATAAAGTTCCTTAAGCCAAATATGGAATAGACAAGAGCTACTCCTTGCTCAACGAAATGGACTCAACACCGCATATTAAACGCCTAAGAATGTACCTGACTAGTAAGTATCTTAAAACCTATGGATTGCTATGTCTCCGAAAGAGAATCAAGCATGTGTACAGGGGCATAAACACAGCAGTGATAGGATTGGAGAGGTTCGTGAGCAAATGAAGACCCTTTGAAGTCATATTGCATGGTACCCATTCCACGGGTTTCAACTACCCAGGTTTAAGGTATTCTTCCTTCAGCTAAAACATGCATGTGGAACCTAGAGTATGATCAACCATGTGATCGGGAGACGTGTTCAAATATGTCTCAGTTTTCGTACCCTGGTACTCGGGTGCAACATTCCAGACGCTTACTAACACTCTCCCCACTTGGAGAGTCAGTCCCTTTAACCTCCTGTTTGGCCCAGTTTGCAATTTCTGCGGAAGATGAACAGGAATAGCGAGAATCAATGAGAGACTAGCTGGAGGTGTCTGGATGGGCAAATTTAACTCTCATTTCCCACCAGGAAGAGGAATTAACCAAAGGCTCAGCGTGCCGTGCCAGAACCAGATTAGGGCCTGAAGACATCCTGCGGTGTTGCGGCCAGGTCACAAGAAAGCAAGTTGAAGAAAGCAGCTCAGGGGCACTGTAATTCACAAACCTGCAGAGTTATAAATGACAGCTATCGTCCAAAAATAGATTGAAGTAAGGCTGCCAAGAGGACTTGAAAGCGGGGCAGCATTGCAGGAAACCGATTTCAGGAGGTAGACTGGAATTGCATTGAAAGCATAGGAAAAGAGGCAGAACGTCCACAATGATGCACTTGGCCAAAAAGGGCGTATGCGTTTTTTCCTGAATATATTCAGGAAAAAACGCATACGCCCTTTTTGGCCAACCAAGCATACTTGCAAAGGAAATCTGCACTACAATGAAGTCTCACTTCTCCCCGGTTAAAAGGGCCATCTGAAAAAAGTGTAAAATCCAGAAAGGCAGGACAGGCCATGGAGAACTGGGAGCCTTGTTATGCTGATGGGCGGGATGTAAATTGCCAACAACCACTCAGGAGAAGTGTATGGTGTTTCCTGAAACATCTAAAAAACAAAGCAACAGAGCCTAGGGCACTTCCACTTATGGTCCTATAGCTTAGGGAAATTAAAATCAAAAAGACACAGCCACCCCAATGTTTGGGACGCCTCCGTTTACAAGAACCTCGTTTACCGTACAAGTGCAATATCACAGAAAGTGAAAAATGGATAAAGAACTTGTGGTACTTACGTACAATGCAGTATCACTCAGCAATGAAATCTATGTCATCAGGCCCGTAGCAGCATAATGAGTGGATTCAGGTACGATGATTCTAACTGAAATAAGTCACACAGAAAAACAAACATCATAAGATATCACTAATACACGGAATGTAAACTTGGCTACACAGGAACTGCATTCCAAAACAGAACAGGGTCTCAAATTTAGAAAACCAACTTATGCTTGCTTAAGGGTAAAGGTGAGTTGGGGTGCTGCATAAAACCAGAGATTGAAATGAGCACAGATAAAGTTCCTTAAGCCAAATATGGAATAGACAAGAGCTACTCCTTGCTCAACGAAATGGACTCAACACCGCATATTAAACGCCTTAGAATGTACCTGACTAGTAAGTATCTTAAAACCTATGGATTGCTATGTCTCTGAAAGAGAATCAAGCATGTGTACAGGGGCATAAACGCAGCAGTGATAGGATTGGAGAGGTTCGGTGAGCAAATGAAGACCCTTTGAAGTCATATTGCATGGTACCCATTCCACGGGTTTCACCTACCCAGGTTTAAGGTATTCTTCCTTCAGCTAATACATGCATGTGGAACCTAGAGTATGATCAACCATATGAACGGGAGACGTGTTCAAATATGTCTCAGTTTTCGTACCCTGGTACTCGGGTGCAACATTCCAGACGCTTTACTAACACTCTCCCGATTTGGAGAGTCAGTCCCTTTAACCTCCTGTTTGGCCCAGTTTGCAATTTCTGTGGAAGATGAACAGGAATAGCGAGAACCAATGAGAGACTAGCTGGAGGTGTCTGGACGGGCAAATTTAACTCTCATTTCCCACCAGGAAGAGGAAATAACCAAAGGCTCAGCATGCCGTGCTGGAACCAGATTAGGGCCTGAAGCCATCCTGCGGTGTTGCGGCCAGCTCACAAGAAAGCGAGTTGAAGAAAGGAGCTCAGGGGCACTGTAATTCACAAACCTGCAGAGTTATAAATGACAGCTATCGTCCAAAAATAGACTGAAGTAAGGCTGCCAAGAGGACTTGAAAGCGGGGCAGAATTGCAGGAAACCGATTTCAGGAGGTAGACTGGAATTGCATTGAAAGCATAGGAAAAGAGGCAGAACGTCCACAATGATGCACTTGGCCAAAAAGGGCGTATGCGTTTTTTCCTGAATATATTCAGGAAAAAACGCATACGCCCTTTTTGGCCAACCAAGCAAGCTTGCAAAGGAAATCTGCACTACAATGAAGTCTCACTTCCCCCCGGTCAAAAGGGCCATCTGAAAAAAGTGTAAAATCCAGAAAGGCAGGACAGGCCATGGAGAACAGGGAGCCTTGTTATGCTGATGGGCGGGATGTAAATTGCCAACAACCACTCGGGAGAAGTGTATGGTGTTTCCTGAAACATCTAAAAAACAAAGCAACAGAACCTAGGGCACTTCCACTTATGGTCCTATAGCTTAGGGAAATTAAAATCAAAAAGACACAGCCACCCCAAAGTTTGGGACGCCTCTGTTTACAAGAACCTCGTTTACCGTACAAGTTCAATATCACAGAAAGTGAAAAATGGATAAAGAACTTGTGGTACTTACGTACAATGCAGTATCATTCAGCAATGAAATCTATGTCATCAGGCCCGTAGCAGCATAATGAGTGGATTCAGGTACGATGATTCTAACTGAAATAAGTCACACAGAAAAAGAAACATCATAAGATATCACTAATACACGGAATGTAAACTTGGCTACACAGGAACTGCATTCCAAAACAGAACAGGGTCTCAAATTTAGAAAACCAACTTATGCTTGCTTAAGGGGAAAGGTGAGTTGGGGTGCTGCATAAAAGCAGAGATTGAAATGAGCACAGATAAAGGTCCTTAAGCCAAATATGGAATAGACAAGAGCTACTCCTTGCTCAACGAAATGGACTCAACACCGCATATTAAACGCCTAAGAATGTAACTGACTAGTAAGTATCTTAAAACCTATGGATTGCTATGTCTCCAAAAGAGAATCAAGCGTGTGTACAGGGGCATAAACACAGAAGTGATAGGATTGGAGAGGTTCGGTGAGCAAATGAAGACCCTTTGAAGTCATATTGCATGGTACCCATTCCACGGGTTTCAACTACCCAGGTTTAAGGTATTCTTCCTTCAGGTAAAACATGCATGTGGAACCTAGAGTATGATCAACCATGTGATCGGGAGACGTGTTCAAATATATCTCAGTTTTCGTACCCTGGTACTCGGGTGCAACATTCCAGACGCTTTACTAACACTCTCCCCACTTGGAGAGTCAGTCCCTTTAACCTCCTGTTTGGCCCAGTTTGCAATTTCTGTGGAAGATGAACAGGAATAGCGAGAACCAATGAGAGACTAGCTGGAGGTGTCTGGACGGGCAAATTTAACTCTCATTTCCCACCAGGAAGAGGAATTAACCAAAGGCTCAGCGTGCCGTGCCAGAACCAGATTAGGGCCTGAAGACATCCTGCGGTGTTGCGGCCAGCTCAAAAGAAAACGAGTTAAAGAAAGGAGCTCAGGAGCACTGTAATTCACAAACCTGCAGAGTTATAAATGACAGCTATCGTCCAAAAATAGACTGAAGTAAGGCTGCCAAGAGGACTTGAAAGCGGGGCAGAATTGCAGGAAACCGATTTCAGGAGGTAGACTGGAATTGCATTGAAAGCATAGGAAAAGAGGCAGAACGTCCACAATGATGCACTTGGCCAAAAAGGGCGTATGCGTTTTTTCCTGAATATATTCAGGAAAAAACGCATACGCCCTTTTTGGCCAACCAAGCAAGCTTGCAAAGGAAATCTGCACTACGATGAAGTCTCACTTTCCCCCGGTCAAAAGGGCCATCTGAAAAAAGTGTAAAATCCAGAAAGGCAGGACAGGCCATGGAGAACTGGGAGCCTTGTTATGCTGATGGGCGGGATGTAAATTGCCAACAACCACTCCGGAGAAGTGTATGGTGTTTCCTGAAACATCTAAAAAACAAAGCAACAGAGCCTAGGGCACTGCCACTTATGGTCCTATAGCTTAGGGAAATTAAAATCAAAATGACACAGCCACCCCAAAGTTTGGGACGCCTCTGTTTACAAGAACCTCGTTTACAGTACAAGTTCAACATCGCAGAAAGTGAAAAATGGAGAAAGAAGTTGTGGTATTTACTTACAAAGCAATATCACTCAGCAATGAAATCTATGTCATCAGGCCCTTAGCAGCACAATGAGTGGATTCAGGTATGATGATTCTAACTGAAATAAGTCACACAGAAAAAGAAACATCATAAGATATCAGTAATACACGGAATGTAAACTTGGCTACACAGGAACTGAATTACAGAACAGAACAGGGTCTCAAATTTAGAAAACCAACTTATGCTTGCTTAAGGGGAAAGGTGAGTTGGGGTGCTGCATAAAACCAGAGATTGAAATGAGCACAGATAAAGTTCCTTAAGCCAAATATGGAATAGACAAGAGCTACTCCTTGCTCAACGAAATGGACTCAACACCGCATATTAAACGCCTAAGAATGTACCTGACTAGTAAGTATCTTAAAACCTATGGATTGCTATGTCTCCGAAAGAGAATCAAGCATGTGTACAGGGGCATAAACACAGCAGTGATAGGATTGGAGAGGTTCGTGAGCAAATGAAGACCCTTTGAAGTCATATTGCATGGTACCCATTCCACGGGTTTCAACTACCCAGGTTTAAGGTATTCTTCCTTCAGCTAAAACATGCATGTGGAACCTAGAGTATGATCAACCATGTGATCGGGAGACGTGTTCAAATATGTCTCAGTTTTCGTACCCTGGTACTCGGGTGCAACATTCCAGACGCTTACTAACACTCTCCCCACTTGGAGAGTCAGTCCCTTTAACCTCCTGTTTGGCCCAGTTTGCAATTTCTGCGGAAGATGAACAGGAATAGCGAGAATCAATGAGAGACTAGCTGGAGGTGTCTGGATGGGCAAATTTAACTCTCATTTCCCACCAGGAAGAGGAATTAACCAAAGGCTCAGCGTGCCGTGCCAGAACCAGATTAGGGCCTGAAGACATCCTGCGGTGTTGCGGCCAGGTCACAAGAAAGCAAGTTGAAGAAAGCAGCTCAGGGGCACTGTAATTCACAAACCTGCAGAGTTATAAATGACAGCTATCGTCCAAAAATAGACTGAAGTAAGGCTGCCAAGAGGACTTGAAAGCGGGGCAGCATTGCAGGAAACCGATTTCAGGAGGTAGACTGGAATTGCATTGAAAGCATAGGAAAAGAGGCAGAACGTCCACAATGATGCACTTGGCCAAAAAGGGCGTATGCGTTTTTTCCTGAATATATTCAGGAAAAAACGCATACGCCCTTTTTGGCCAACCAAGCATACTTGCAAAGGAAATCTGCACTACAATGAAGTCTCACTTCTCCCCGGTTAAAAGGGCCATCTGAAAAAAGTGTAAAATCCAGAAAGGCAGGACAGGCCATGGAGAACTGGGAGCCTTGTTATGCTGATGGGCGGGATGTAAATTGCCAACAACCACTCCGGAGAAGTGTATGGTGTTTCCTGAAACATCTAAAAAACAAAGCAACAGAGCCTAGGGCACTTCCACTTATGGTCCTATAGCTTAGGGAAATTAAAATCAAAATGACACAGCCACCCCAAAGTTTGGGACACCTCTGTTTACAAGAACCTCGTTTACCGTACAAGTTCAATATCACAGAAAGTGAAAAATGGATAAAGAACTTGAGGTACTTACGTACAATGCATTATCACTCAGCAATGAAATCTATGTCATCAGGCCCTTAGCAGCATAATGAGTGGATTCAGGTACGATGATTCTAACTGAAATAAGTCACACAGAAAAAGAAACATCATAAGATATCAGTAATACACGGAATGTAAACTTGGCTACACAGGAACTGAATTACAGAACAGAACAGGGTCTCAAATTTAGAAAACCAACTTATGCTTGCTTAAGGGGAAAGGTGAGTTGGGGTGCTGCATAAAACCAGAGACTGAAATGAGCACAGATAAAGTTCCTTAAGCCAAATATGGAATAGACAAGAGCTACTCCTTGCTCAACGAAATGGACTCAACACCGCATATTAAACGCCTAAGAATGTACCTGAATAGTAAGTATCTTAAAACCTATGGATTGCTATGTCTCCAAAAGAGAATCAAGCGTGTGTACAGGGGCATAAACGCAGCAGTGATAGGATTGGAGAGGTTCGGTGAGCAAATGAAGACCCTTTGAAGTCATATTGCATGGTACCCATTACACGGATCTCAACTCTCCAGGTTTTAGGTATTCTTCCTTCAGCTAAAACATGCATGTGGAACCCAGAGTATGATCAACCATGTGAACGGGAGACGTGTTCAAATATGTCTCAGTTTTCCTCCCCTGGTACTCGGGTGCAACATTCCAGATGCTTTACTAACACTCTCCCGACTTGGAGAGTCAGTGCCTTTAACCTCCTGTTTGGCCCAGTTTGCAATTTCTGCGGAAGATGAACAGGAATAGTGAGAACCAATGAGAGGCTAGCTGGAGGTGTCTGAACGGGCAAATTTAACTCTCATTTCCCACCAGGAAGAGGAATTAACCAAAGGCTCAGCGTGCCGGGCCGGAACCAGATTAGGGCCTGAAGCCATCCTGCGGTGTTGCGGCCAGCTCACAAGAAAGCGAGTTGAAGAAAGGAGCTCAGGGGCACTGTAATTCACAAACCTGCAGAGTTATAAATGACAGCTATCGTCCAAAAATAGACTGAAGTAAGGCTGCCAAGAGGACTTGAAAGCGGGGCAGAATTGCAGGAAACCGATTTCAGGAGGTAGACTGGAATTGCATTGAAAGCATAGGAAGAGGCAGAACGTCCACAATGATGCACTTGGCCAAAAAGGGCGTATGCGTTTTTTCCTGAATATATTCAGGAAAAAACGCATACGCCCTTTTTGGCCAACCAAGCAAGCTTGCAAAGGAAATCTGCACTACAATGAAGTCTCACTTCCCCCCGGTCAAAAGGGCCATCTGAAAAAAGTGTAAAATCCAGAAAGGCAGGACAGGCCATTGAAAACTGGGAGCCTTGTTATGCTGATGGGCGGGATGTAAATTGCCAACAGACACTTGGGAGAAGTGTATGGTGTTTCCTGAAACATCTAAAAAACAAAGCAACAGAGCCTAGGGCACTTCCACTTATGGTCCTATAGCTTAGGGAGATTAAAATCAAAAAGACACAGCCACCCCAAAGTTTGGGACACCTCTGTTTACAAGAACCTCGTTTACAGTACAAGTTCAACATCGCAGAAAGTGAAAAATGGATAAAGAAGTTGTGGTATTTACTTACAAAGCAATATCACTCAGCAATGAAATCTGTGTCATCAGGCCCTTAGCAGCACAATGAGTGGATTCAGGTATGATGATTCTAACTGAAATAAGTCACACAGAAAAAGAAACATCATAAGATATCAGTAATACACGGAATGTAAACTTGGCTACACAGGAACTGAATTACAGAACAGAACAGGGTCTCAAATTTAGAAAACCAACTTATGCTTGCTTAAGGGGAAAGGTGAGTTGGGGTGCTGCATAAAACCAGAGATTGAAATGAGCACAGATAAAGTTCCTTAAGCCAAATATGGAATAGACAAGAGCTACTCCTTGCTCAACGAAATGGACTCAACACCGCATATTAAACGCCTAAGAATGTACCTGACTAGTAAGTATCTTAAAACCTATGGATTGCTATGTCTCCGAAAGAGAATCAAGCATGTGTACAGGGGCGTAAACGCAGCAGTGATAGGATTGGAGAGGTTCGGTGAGCAAATGAAGACCCTTTGAAGTCATATTGCATGGTACCCATTCCACGGGTTTCAACTACCCAGGTTTTAGGTATTCTTCCTTCAGCTAAAACATGCATGTGGAACCCAGAGTATGATCAACCATGTGATCGGGAGACGTGTTCAAATATGTCTCAGTTTTCGTACCTTGGTACTCGGGTGCAACATTCCAGACGCTTTACTAACACTCTCCCGACTTGGAGAGTCAGTCCCTTTAACCTCCTGTTTGGCCCAGTTTGCAATTTCTGCGGAAGATGAACAGGAATAGCGAGAACCAATGAGAGGCTAGCTGGAGGTGTCTGAACGGGCAAATTTAACTCTCATTTCCCACCAGGAAGAGGAATTAACCAATGGCTCAGCGTGCCGTGCCGGAACCAGATTAGGGCCTGAAGCCATCCTGCGGTGTTGCGGCCAGGTCACAAGAAAGCGAGTTGAAGAAAGGAGCTCAGGGGCACTGTAATTCACAAACCTGCAGAGTTATAAATGACAGCTATCGTCCAAAAATAGACTGAAGTAAGGCTGCCAAGAGGACTTGAAAGCGGGGCAGAATTGCAGGAAACCGATTTCAGGAGGTAGACTGGAATTGCATTGAAAGCATAGGAAAAGAGGCAGAACGTCCACAATGATGCACTTGGCCAAAAAGGGCGTATGCGTTTTTTCCTGAATATATTCAGGAAAAAACGCATACGCCCTTTTTGGCCAACCAAGCAAGCTTGCAAAGGAAATCTGCACTACAATGAAGTCTCACTTCCCCCCGGTCAAAAGGGCCATCTGAAAAAAGTGTAAAATCCAGAAAGGCAGGACAGGCCATGGAGAACTGGGAGCCTTGTTATGCTGATGGGCGGGATGTAAATTGTCAACAGACACTTGGGAGAAGTGTATGGTGTTTCCTGAAACATCTAAAAAACAAAGCAACAGAGCCTAGGGCACTTCCACTTATGGTCCTATAGCTTAGGGAGATTAAAATCAAAAAGACACAGCCACCCCAAAGTTTGGAACGGCTCTGTTTACAAGAACCTCGTTTACATTACAAGTTCAACATCGCAGAAAGTGAAAAATGGATAAAGAAGTTGTGGTATTCACTTACAAAGCAATATCACTCAGCAATGAAATCTATGTCATCAGGCCCTTAGCAGCACAATGAGTGGATTCAGGTATGATGATTCTAACTGAAATAAGTCACACAGAAAAAGAAACATCATAAGATATCACTAATACACGGAATGGAAACTTGGCTACACAGGAACTGAATTCCAGAACAGAACAGGGTCTCAAATTTAGAAAACCAACTTATGCTTGCTTAAGGGGAAAGGTGAGTTGGGGTGCTGCATAAAACCAGAGATTGAAATGAGCACAGATAAAGTTCCTTAAGCCAAATATGGAATAGACAAGAGCTACTCCTTGCTCAACGAAATGGACTCAACACCCCATATTAAACGCCTAAGAATGTACCTGACTAGTAAGTATCTTAAAACCTATGGATTGCTATGTCTCCGAAAGAGAATCAAGCATGTGTACAGGGACATGAACGCAGCAGTGATAGGATTGGAGAGGTTCGGGGAGCAAATGAAGACCCTTTGAAGTCATATTGCATTATACCCATTTCACGGGTCTCAACTCTCCAGGTTTAAGGTATTCTTCCTTCAGCTAAAACATGCATGTGGAACCCCGAGTATGATCAACCATGTGAACGGGAGACGTGTTCAAATATGTCTCAGTTTTCCTCCCCTGGTACTCGGGTGCAACATTCCAGACCCTTTACTAACACTCTCCCGACTTGGAGAGTCAGCGCCTTTAACCTCCTGTTTGGCCCAGTTTGCAATTTCTGCGGAAGATGAACAGGAATAGGGAGAACCAATGAGAGACTAGCTGGAGGTGTCTGGACGGGCAAATTTAACTCTCATTTCCCACCAGGAAGAGGAAATAACCAAAGGCTCAGCGTGCCGTGCTGGAACCAGATTAGGCCTGAAGCCATCCTGCGGTGTTGCGGCCAGCTCAAAAGAAAGCGAGTTGAAGAAAGGAGCTCAGGGTCTCTGTAATTCACAAACCTGCAGAGTTATAAATGACAGCTATCATCCAAAAATATACTGAAGTAAGGCTGCCAAGAGGACTTGAAAGCGGGGCAGAATTGCAGGATACCGATTTCAGGAGGTAGACTGGAATTGCATTGAAAGCATAGGAAAAGAGGGAGAACGTCCACAATGATGCACTTTGCCAAAAGGGCGTATGCGTTTTTTCCTGAATATATTCAGGAAAAAACGCATACGCCCTTTTTGGCCAACCAAGCAAGCTTGCAAAGGAAATCTGCACTACAATGAAGTCTCACTTCCCCCCGGTCAAAAGGGCCATCTGAAAAAAGTGTAAAACCCAGAAAGGCAGGACAGGCCATGGAGAACTGGGAGCCTTGTTATGCTGATGGGCGGGATGTAAATTGCCAACAGACACTCGGGAGATGTGTATGGTGTTTCCTGAAACATCTAAAAAACAAAGCAACAGAGCCTAGGGCACTTCCACTTATGGTCCTATAGCTTAGGGAAATTAATATCAAAAAGACACAGCAACCCCAAAATTTGGGATGGGTCTTTTTACAGAAATCTCTTCTACGGCACAAGTTAAATATCCCAGAGAGCAAATAATGGATAAAGAAGTTGCGGTACTTCTGTACAACAGAATACCACTCAGCAATGAAATCTATGTCACCAGGCCCGTACCAGCATAATGAGTGGATTGAGGCATGATGATTCTAAGTGAAATAAGTCACACAGAAAAAGAAACATCATAAGGTATCACTAATACACGGAATGTGAACTTGGCTACACATGAACTGAATTACAAAACAGAACAGGGTGTCAAGTTTAGAAAACCAACTTATGCCTGCTTAAGGGGGAAGGTGAGTTGGGGTGCTGCATAAAAGCAGAGTTTGAAATTAGCACAGATACCGTTCCATAAGCCAAATATGTAATAGACAAGAGCTACCCCTTGCTCAACGAAATGGATTCAACAATGAGGTATCACCTCACACCTGGTAGAATAGGCATCATTGAAAATCTACAAACAAAAAATGCTGGAAAGGGTGTGGAGAAAAGGAACCCTCTTCCACTATTGTTGGGAATATAAATTGATACAGTCATTATGGAGAACAATATGGAATTTCTTAAGAAACTAACAATAGAATTACCATAGGATACAGCAATCCCAGTACTGGACATATACCCAGACAAAACCATAAATCAAAAAGAGTCATTCACCGCAATGTTCATTGCATCACTACAATATCGAGGTAATGGAAGCAACCTAAATGCCCACAGACAGACGAATGCATAAAGCTGTGGTACATATATAAAATGGAATATTACTAAGCCATGAAAAGGAATGAAATTGGGTCATTTGTAGAGACGTCGATGGATCTAGAGACTGTCATACAGAGTGAAGTAAGTCAGAAAGAGAAAAACAAATCTTGTATATTCATGCATATATGTGGAACCTAGAAAAACTGTACAGATTAACCATTTTGCAAGGCATAAATAGAGCAACAGATGTAGACAACAAACGTATGGACAACAAGGGGGGAAAGCTGTTGGGGGGGTGGTGGTGGGAGGAGTTGAGAGACTGGGATTGGCATGTATACATTTATATGTATAAAATAGATAACCAATAAGAACCTGCTGTATAAAAATATAAAATAAAATTCAAAATTAAAAAGAAGTAAAATTTAAAAAATAAAACAGAAAAAACAATTATTCCCTGCACATACATGTATTTATATGAATAAATTATTTCCATGCTTATATCTGTAAATACAAAAAAGAGGAATAAAATCTACCTTGAACCAAAAACGAAAAAGAGAAAAAAAACACAGAACCCACCAGTTACACAGAGGAAAACCGTATCAGGGCACTTGCTCCAGTTGTAAACAATTCTGAAGTTGGTCAGTGGTGGGGAATCGTCTCCCATTCAGCCAGCAGCCCCCACGCAACAAGCGTCCTCATTGCAAAGCTGGGGCACCGTGCCGAGGCATCTGTGAGTAAACGTGAGCTGAGCCCCAGGCCAGTTGCTGCTGAACTATTCCCACCCGTCCCAGGTAAAACACCTGAATATATACAAGGACTTGAAAGCCTAGAGGAAGGGCCATAGAGCCACACGAGTGACAGCATGCCGGCCGACTTGGTGCCTGCAGGCCAGCCAGGATGGTCCTGGCCCTGGGTGCTCTTCTGGAAGATTTCCATTTCCCTGCCTGAGATACCCGTCCTGTCCCTGCCCCCACTGCTTTTTTCCTTCCTCACCTCTGCCCAGGGAGAAATTCCAGCAGCAGGTATGGGTGACACATCCTCTTCTTTAGCAGGTGGCAGCCTGGCAACTGCTGCAGAAAGTCCAGCAGAGCCCCACTCACACTGGGCCACCCACAAAGCCGTGGCCTCTCACTCCCTCCCACCAGCCCAGCCCCGAGACTGCTGACAGGGCAGAGAAAATGGCGTCAGGCACGGCTGCAGGGGCTCTTGCTGCCTGGAGTGGTATTTATATTGATCTCAACCCAGGCACACCTGGGGAGGGCTGGCCGGCACGGTAAGGCTGCCCAGGTCAGCCAATCATCACCCCTCAGGGGCTCACAGTTGCAGAAAATGGAACTTGCTGAACCGGCCAGGTCCAAGGAACAGGTGTGGGCTCCTGAGAGTCAGGATAGACAAGGGGCTGCAGCTTTGGCTTGTTTTCTAATCATTTTATCTGGCCCATGAGTGGGAGACAACTTCAAGAAAACCCTCTCCTAATGAGAGGAACCCAGGAGTCAGGCAGAGGAGGGGTGGGTGGTGGTTGGAGACAGAGGCCTGGTGCCCCGGGTGCAGTGGAAGTCTCTGGAAGACCAGGTGGAGGGAGGCCTCACGGAGTGATGCCCAGGGTCACAGACCTGTCGCAGCTGCTGTTTGTTAGTTCAAGTCCTGCTCTGAGGTGCTCTGTGTCAGCTCTGAGCGACAGGTGAGCTGGGGGTGCTCTGCAATGAGGGCTATGTGCACGGTTCCTGTGTGCCCAGCCCTGCCACGGTACCCGCAAGGGTAGCTCTGTATCCTGGGAGGGGCCTGACCACGAGAGCCCCGTGGGCTGGGGTGGGGGTGGGGTACCTGCCCAGGTGAGCTCCATATTCTGGGATTGGTCTGACCACGAGAGCCCCATGGGCTGCTGGGGACCTGGTAAAGGATGTCAGGACAGTCAGTGAAGCCACCGAGGATATACCTCCAGTTGCTCCTAATTCCTACACCCTGCTGGTCATTCTACCAACCACCAGGACATGGTATTCTGTATTAGTCTTCAATGATGCCTTCTTTTGTATTCCATTAGTCCCAGAGTCACAAGAAATTTTGGCTTGTGAGTGGCAGGACTCCACATACAACTAAAACAATACTTCCGGGCCGTCTGGCCCCAAGGGTGCAAAAATTCCCACACCATCTTTGGGGAAAGCTTAGCTAAAGACCTAAAAGTTCTACCTCTGGAAAAGGAAACCCTCCTTCAATATGCAGACGACATTCTGATCACCAGCCCTACTAAGGAGGCCTCTGAACTACCAAGCCAATAAAGGATAGAAGTTGTCCAAGAAAAAGCTCAAATATCACAGACTGCGGTGACCTGCCTGGGCTTCATTCTCACAGAAGGTCAGAGAAGCCCATCCCAGGAAAGGGAAGAAACCATTTTCAGCCTTACCCCTTTCTAAAACTAGAAGACAGCTTAGGGGTTCCTGGGGAGGCCAGGGTTTGCTGCTTCTGGATCCCTAGCTACAGTCTACTAGCTGGGCCTCTATATGAAACACTGAAAGGAAAAGATGATGATCCTTTTGAATAGAATCCAGAAGTGGCCTTTCAAGAATGGAAAGAGCAGTCAATTCAGACCCTTGCCCTGGAACTCCCTAATTTAGCTAAACCCTTTGACCTTTACATTCCCGGTGAAAGGTGAATCGCCATTGGAGAATTAGTGCAAAAACTGGGACCACTTGAAATGGAACAATGCAAGAATGCCATCCAGGTAGGATAAACTACGGTCACTAAGGGGCTTGGCCCACTGCCACATCTGGCCAAGATACTGGCGGTATCTAAAAACCTGGAAATCAGCAGCCCAAAAGGCCACCTCCCTCCTAAGGGAAAAGGACCCCACGTGGTGATCCTAACCACCAACCATGCCCTGAAGTTGCAGGGTTCGCTCCGTGGGCACACCGACCTCGAGTGAGGAGGCCCTCCAACTCCAACATCCAGAGAGATAACCGGGGGCAACAGGGCACCATGACGACTCGTGTGAACATCACTTGACCTGGAGTTTCTCTCATAAAACAACAAGAGTGTGTCCCAAAAGAGTAGACTACTGCTTGCAGGACTTACTGCACCCAGAGGGGAGCTAATAATCTTGGCGGGGGAACAGTATACCACACTGTCACCATAGAAAAGCCTACAGACACCGTGATGATGGTGGCCAATAAGACCGGCTGGACTCCTGTTTACTTCAAAAGGCTGTTGACTCAGTAGCCATCATGGTCCTTGGTCACCACTGACCCTGGACTGTCTGGGAGTTGAGCAGGCAGGGCTCTGACACCTGGTGCTGTTTGTACGTTAATTCAGGGGCCTAATTGAAGAAAGCGCAGACTACTGGTCAGAGCATCTAGGCTGGCAGAGACGGTCAGCCTAAGGTGGCCGAACAAATGTGGGTTGGGGTGAAACCGGCCCCCACAGCGTCTCTGCACATCTCTTTCCTGGACCCTTAAAGGTCATTAGAATCTATAACACTTCCAATGCTGGTGCTCAGGTGGACGAGCAGGGAGGCAGGGGTCCTGGGGACAATCAACGTCACCGGGAGGCTGCTGGGGAGAAGCTCTGACCCTCGCCCCAGGGTATGAGGGCTCCCAACTCAGCACTCAGCAGTTACAGAAGAAGGGTCTGCACCCTCAGCACTCCAAGAATGAGGAGCGGGACAAAAGGCAGAGGAGGGGTTTGTCCCCAGCAAAGCCCATTAAAAATCCCTGGGAGATAAAAATAGAATCTGGGCAATAAAGTCAAGTCTAACCTTTTTTATCCTTTGTGCTTTGTCTAATTTCACATGCTCCTAGGGTCCCGCATGCAGAGGTTCCACACCCGGCACTTCAGACCAGATTTCCTAGTGCAGAATGGCTGGGTCGACACCTCAGCTCCTGGGGCCCAGTGCAGACTCCACGATATAGAGCCTGAGCTACAGCCAACCCGGCCCTCGAGAGCTCCGCCGCCTCCCTCCCTCCCACTGACTCTGACAGGATCTCTACACAGCAGCCCAGCCCACAGCCCACGGGGTAGTGCATGCTCTCACCTCTCCATTCTCTGATCAAAATATAAAGTTTCCTTTGCTTGTGAACCAAACTCAGTCTCGATCTGTTGGCCCCAATGACACTGGGCAGGGGGACACTTGTTGGGGTCCACTCTGGAGGATCAGTAACAGAAATTGAGACTATTGTAACCTCAATGAACAGATGTGTGAGCCAAACTGTAGTTAACATAGAACAGTGTATAAGGCTCGGGTAAAATAAGATGTTTTTAACACTTCCATTTGATATTTCCATCACTTTTTATAAGCAAGTTCAGTGAAAAGGTTTGTCTTATTTGTCAGGTCAATATTAGAGAAACGAAGTGATTTCTTTCCAAGGATGTACAGCTAATAATCTTGGTTAAACCTTCAATCTTGTTTTAAATGCTTTTCCATTGAAAATGATACCTCTCTTTCAGCTCCCCCATTTCTGAGAAGTATAAAATCTTATAATTTATTATTACCAAAGGGGAAAGGTGGGAGGAGGGATAAATTAACAGTTTGGAATGAACACATACACACTGCTATGTATAAAATAGATCATCAACAAGGAACTACTGTATAGCACAGGGAACTACACTCAACATTTTGCAATAACCTATAAGGGGAAATAATCTGAAAAAGAATAGATATTTTTATTGACATCATCTATCAATGACAGTTAAAGTGTAGCCTAAGGGAAGCTGGTGGTGAGTGCTTCTGACCCTGAAGACTTCAATCATCTAAAGTTTGGACTCTGCCTACTTCCCAAGGCCCTTAATGAACATATGTGTAGCCGTAGCTTAAAAACTTCCCCAGTTTGGGTTTCGGGGAGACACTGATTTTGAAAAAGCCCTGGTGTTCTCCTTACATGAATGGGACTCTTCCTACTGCTAAAACATGTCTGTCACACCCAGAGGATGGTATACCGTCTGATCGGGAAGAGTTTGGAAAAGGCATCTCATCTCCTCATCTCCTGGTGCTCGGGTTCACCCCTCCAGCGTCTTTACTAACAGTCTCCCCACTTGGAGATGTCAGCACTGTCAACATCCTGTTGCGTACAGTTTGGAATTTGTCCAGAGGATGAAGCGGAAGGATGAGGAACAATGAGAGACAAGTCCTAGGTGTTCAGACAGGCACATGTCACTCTAATTTCCAATCAGGAAGACGAATTGACCAAAGGCTAGGGTTGCCCATGGAAACAGTATAGGGCTTGAGGAAATCCCGCTGTTTTGTGGCCAGTTCCCATAAACACGAGTTGAACAATGGAACTCAGGGGCAGTAAAATTCACAAAACTGCAGAGTTGAAAATATCCATCACTGAAAAATGTCTTGAGGAAAGTCAGAGAAAAGGACTTGTAAGCAAGGGAGAATGGCAGGAAAGGGATTTGAGGAGGTAGAAAGGACTCGCCATTAAGCACAAGAAAAGGAGCTGAACATTGCCAACATTGCCAACATTGCAGTTGGCCAAAAAGGGTGTATGCGTTCTTTTCTGTATATATTCAAGAAAAGGGCATACACTTTTTTAGCCAACCAAACAGGTGGGCACTGGCAGTCAATACTACAAAAGATATCACTTCGCATCAGTCAGAAGAGCCATCCTCATAAAGCGTAAACAACAGAAATGCAGGACAGGGCAACGAGAAGAGGGAGCCCTGTGAGACTTATAGTGGAAATGTATATTGCCAACGGCCATTCTGGAGAAGTGTATTGTGTTTACTAAAGCATCTAAAAAATGAGCTACAGAGCATAGGGCACTTGCACTCATGGGCGTATATCTTGGGAAAAACAAAAATCGAGAGGACACAGGCACCCCTATGTTTACCCCCTCTCTGTTTAAAAGATCCTCGACTAGGATATAACTTAAATGTCTCTGGAGGGAAAAAATGGATAGAGATGTGGTACTTAGGTAGAGTGGAATATTATTCAGCCTGGAAATCAATGAAATATGGCCAGTTGTAACAACTCCGGATGAGTTACGTATGATCATTCTAAGTGACAGAATTCAAAAAGAAAAAGACACATATCATAAGATATCACTTAAAGGTGGAATCCAAAATGGCTACACATGAAATAAATTACAAAACAAAAACATAGTCAAATATGTAGAAAACACGCATAAGGCTGCTAAACGGGAAAGGTGGGGAGGGGTGAGGCATCATCCAGGAGGTTGAAATTAGCAAAGATACCATTCCAAATACCAAACTGATAATCAACAAGGCCTACACGGTAGCTAAAAGAACTGCACTCAGCACACTCAAGTCACCGGAAAAGAATATATACGACTGGTAAGAATCTGAAAAAGAATTTATTGATGTCTCTCTGTACGTGAATCAAGTGGATGTACAGCAGCAAGAAACAGAGCTTTGAAAATCAGCTGTAACCAATATAGTAATAAATTGAAAAAAATAAACGACAGAGAGACAGAGAAAACCTCTTACAACTTTTCCTCAGGGACGGTGATGCAACATGGATTGAACACATCTAGACCCACAGCAGGATGAGACATAAGGCTGGAAACTGTTTGCGCTAAGAGAAATGTGAGGTTGGGTGAGGAAATGCACACCCTTTAAAGTAATACTACCTGGTACCCATTCAATGGGTCCCAAATCTGCAGGTTCAAAGGATCTTCCTACAGCTAAAACATGCATGGAAAACCCAGAGGACTGTACACCATGTGATCGGGAGATGTGTCTAAAATGCACCTCATTTATCCTCTCCTGGTGCTCCTGTTCACCATTCCAGCCACGCTACTTAGAATCTCCCCACTTGGAGAATCAGCACATTTAAACTTCTGTTTCACACATTTTGCAAATTGTGAGGAGGATGAACGGGAAGAGGGGGAACCAATGAGAGAAGAGTTGTAGGGGTTTGGACGGGCACATATCACTCTAATTTCCCATTAAGAATAAGAATTAAAGAAAGGCTCAGCCTGCCTCGCCGGAGCCAAAATAGGGCCTGAAGCAATCCTGCGGGTTTGAGACCAGCTCACAAAAGAGCAACTTAAAAAATGGAGCTCAGGGTCACTGCAATTCACAAACCTGCAGAGTTATAAATGAAAACTAACGTCCAAAAATATGTTGAGGTAAGGCAAAGAAGAGGATCTGAATGCAAGACAGAATTGCAAGAAACAGATTTCAAGAGATAGATTGGACTCGTCTTTAACGCACATGAAAAGCGGCAGAATTTCGACAATGATGCAGTTGGCCCAAAAGGGCGTATGCGTTTTTTCCTGATTATATCCAGGAAAAAACGCATACGCACTTTATGGGCAACAAAGCAAGCAAGCAATGCAAATGTGCACAACAAAGAAGTCTCACTTCCCACCGGTCAAAAGGGCCATCCTAAAAAATTGTAAAAACCAGAAATGCAGGACAGGCCATGGAGAACAGGGAGCCTTTATACGCTGATGGGCAGTGTGTGAACTGCCGAGAGCCACTCTGGAGAAGTGTATGGTGGTTCCTAAATCATCTAAAAAACAGAGCTACAGAGCATAGGACACTTCCAATCATGGGAGTATATCTAGGGAAGTCTAAAAATCAACAAGACACAAGCACACCACAGTTTAGGGCTACTCTGTTTACAAGAACCTCAACTTCAGTACACCTTAAATATCCCAGGAAAGAGAACAATGGATAAAGAAGATGTGGTACTTATGTACAATGGAATATCTCTTCACCATGAAATCAATGTAATAAGGCTAGTAGAAGGATAAAGAGTGGATTTAGGTCCGATAATACTACTTGAAATAAGTCAAACAGAAAAAGAAACATATCATAAGATATCACTTATAGAGGGAGGGTAAATATGGCTGCACAAGAAATGAATTACAGAACAGAACAGTGTCTCACATTTGGAAAACACACTTATGTCAGCTTAAGGGGAAAGGAGAGGTGGGGTGATGCATAAAACCAGAGTTTGAAATTAGCACAGATACCGTTCAATAAACCAAATAGGTATTAGACAAGATCTACACCTTGCTCAATGAACAGGCCTCAACACACCCTATACACCGCAGAGAAATATATCTGAGGAATAAGAATCTTAAAACCCATGTATTGATATATCTCCATAAGGGAATCGAGTGTGTGCAGAGCGGCACAAACACAGCAGTGAAAAGGAGCTAAACCCCATTATAGAAATAAATTTTAAAAACAAAACGCTGAAACAATGAAAGAGAGAAAAATTCTTACAAAATTCGCTCAGGGGCTGTGATACAACCTGGATTGACCACATATAAACCCACAGCTGGATAAGACATAAGGCTGGACACTTGGGGCTGACAGGATTGGTGAGCTTTGGTGAGCAACTGCCGAAAGTTTAATGCAATACTTCATGCTACTCATTCCAAGGGTCCCAACACTCCAGGTTGAAGGGAATCTTCCTACAGCTAAACCATGCTTGGGAAACCCAGCGACTGGTATACCATACGATCGGGAAAGGTTTCTAAAACGCACCTCATTTTTCCTCTCCTGGGGCTCCGGATCGACATTCCAGCTGCTTTACTAACAACATCCCCACATGGAGTCAATGCCTTTAAGTTCTGGTATCGCACAGTCTGCAGTTAGTGCAGAGGATGAATGGGAATAGGGGGAACAAGTGAGGAACTAGCTGTAGCGGTTTCAATGGGCACATGTCACTCTAATATCACATCAGTAAGAAGAATTAACCAAAGGCACAGCAGGTGCCCCAGAAGAAAAATAGGGCTTCAAGGAATCCTGTGGTTATGGGGCAATACCACAAAAATAAGAGCTAAAAAATGGAGCTAAGGGCCACTGCAATTCAAAAACCTGCAGAGTTATAAAGGCCAACTATTTTTAAAAAATATATTGAGGTAAGGCTATGAAGAGGCATTGAAAGCAAGGCAGAATTGCAGGAAACCGATTTCAGGAGGTAGACTGGAATTGCATTGAAAGCATATGAAGAGAGTCAGAAACTCGACAATGATGCACTTGGCCAAAAAGGGCGTATGTGTTTTTTCCTGAATATATTCAGGAAAAAACGCATACGCCCTTTTTGGCCAACCAAGCAAGCTTGCAAAGGAAATCTGCACTACAATGAAGTCTCACTTCCACCTGGTCAAAAGGGCCATCTGAAAAAAGTGTAAAATCCATAAAGGCACGACACGCCATGGAGAACTGGGAGCCTTCTTATGCTGATGGGCGGGATGTAAATTGCCAACAGCCACTCTGGAGAAGTGTATGGTGTTTCCTGAAACATCTAAAAAAGAAAGCAACAGAACCTAGGACACTTCCACTTATGGTCCTATAGCTTAGGGAAATTAAAATCAAAAAGACACAGCCACCCCAAAGTTTGGGACGGCTCTGTTTACAAGAACCTCGTTTACAGTACAAGTTCAATATCGCAGAAAGTGAAAAATGGATAAAGAACTTGTGGTACTTACGTACAATGCAATATCACTCAGCAATGAAATCTATGTCATCAGGCCCATAGCAGCATAATGAGTGGATTCAGGTATGGTGATTCGAACTGAAATAAGTCACACAGAAAAGAAACATCATAAGGTATCATTAATACACAGAATGTGAACTTGGCTACACATGAACTGAATTACAAAACAGAACAGTGTCTCAAGTTTAGAAAACCAACTTATGCTTGCTTAAGGGGGAAGGGGAGTTGGGGTGCTGCATAAAACCAGAGATTGAAATGAGCACAGATAAAGTTCCTTAAGCCAAATATGGAATAGACAAGAGCTACTCCTTGCTCAACGAAATGGACTCAACACCCCATATTAAACGCCTAAGAATGTACCTGACTAGTAAGTATCTTAAAACCTATGGATTGCTATGTCTCCAAAAGAGAATCAAGCGTGTGTACAGGGGCATAAACGCAGCAGTGATAGGATTGGAGAGGTTCGGTGAGCAAATGAAGACCCTTTGAAGTCATATTGCATGGTACCCATTCCACGGGTCTCAACTCTCCAGGTTTAAGGTATTCTTCCTTCAGCTAAAACATGCATGTGGAACCCAGAGTATGATCAACAATGTGATCGGGAGACGTGTTCAAATATGTCTCGGTTTTCGTACCCTGGTACTCGGGTGCAACATTCCAGACGCTTTACTAACACTCTCCCGACTTGGAGAGTCAGTCCCTTTAACCTCCTGTTTGGCCCAGTTTGCAATTTCTGCGGAAGATGAACAGGAATAGCGAGAACCAATGAGAGACTAGCTGGAGGTGTCTGGACGGGCAAATTTAACTCTCATTTCCCACCAGGAAGAGGAATTAACCAAAGGCTCAGCGTGCCGTGCCAGAACCAGATTAGGGCCTGAAGCCATCCTGCGGTGTTGCGGCCAGGTCACAAGAAAGCCAGTTGAAGAAAGGAGCTCAGGGGCACTGTAATTCACAAACCTGCAGAGTTATAAATGACAGCTATCGTCCAAAAATAGACTGAAGTAAGGCTGCCAAGAGGACTTGAAAGCGGGGCAGAATTGCAGGAAACCGATTTCAGGAGGTAGACTGGAATTGCATTGAAAGCATAGGAAAAGAGGCAGAACGTCCACAATGATGCACTTGGCCAAAAAGGGCGTATGCGTTTTTTCCTGAATATATTCAGGAAAAAACGCATACGCCCTTTTTGGCCAACCAAGCAAGCTTGCAAAGGAAATCTGCACTACAATGAAGTCTCACTACCCCCCAGTCAAAAGGGCCATCTGAAAAAAGTGTAAAACCCAGAAAGGCAGGACAGGCCATGGAGAACTGGGAGCCTTGTTATGCTGATGGGCGGGATGTAAATTGCCAACAACCACTCGGGAGAAGTGTATGGTGTTTCCCGAAACATCTAAAAAACAAAGCAACAGAACCTAGGACACTTCCACTTATGGTCCTATAGCTTAGGGAAATTAAAATCAAAAAGACACAGCCACCCCAAAGTTTGGAACGGCTCTGTTTACAAGAACCTCGTTTACAGTACAATTTCAACATCGCAGAAAGTGAAAAATGGATAAAGAAGTTGTGGTATTTACTTACAAAGCAATATCACTCAGCAATGAAATCTGTGTCATCAGGCCCTTAGCAGCACAAAGAGTGATTTCAGGTATGATGATTCGAACTGAAATAAGTCACACAGAAAAAGAAACATCATAAGATATCAGTAATACACGGAATGTAAACTTGGCTACACAGGAAATGAATTACAGAACAGAACAGGGTCTCAAATTTAGAAAACCAACTTATGCTTGCTTAAGGGTAAAGGTGAGTTGGGGTGCTGCATAAAACCAGAGATTGAAATGAGCATAGATAAAGTTCCTTAAACCAAATATGGAATAGACAAGAGCTACTCCTTGCTCAACGAAATGGACTCAACACCGCATATTAAACGCCTAAGCATGTACCTGTCTAGTAAGTATCTTAAAACCTATGGATTGCTATGTCTCCGAAAGAGAATCAACCATGTGTACAGGGGCATAAACGCAGCAGTGATAGGATTGGAGAGGTTCGTGAGCAAATGAAGACCCTTTGAAGTCATATTGCATGGTACCCATTCCACGGGTCTCAACTCTCCAGGTTTAAGGTATTCTTCCTTCAGCTAAAACATGCATGTGGAACCCAGAGTATGATCAACCATGTGAACGGGAGACGTGTTCAAATATGTCTCAGTTTTCCTCCCCTGGTACTCGGGTGCAACATTCCAGACGCTTTACTAACACTCTCCCCACTTGGAGAGTCAGCACCTTTAACCTCCTGTTTGGCCCCGTTTGCAATTTCTGCGGAAGATGAACAGGAATAGGGAGAACCAATGAGAGACTAGCTGGAGGTGTCTGGACGGGCAAATTTAACTCTCATTTCCCACCAGGAAGAGGAATTAACCAAAGGCTCAGCGTGCCGTGCCGGAACCAGATTAGGGCCTGAAGCCATCCTGCGGTGTTGCGGCCAGCTCAAAAGAAAGCGAGTTGAAGAAAGGAGCTCAGGGGCACTATAATTCACAAACCTGCAGAGGTATAAATGACAGCTATCGTCCAAAAATAGACTGAAGTAAGGCTGCCAAGAGGACTTGAAAGCGGGGCAGAATTGCAGGAAACCGATTTCAGGAGGTAGACTGGAATTGCATTGAAAGCATAGGAAAATAGGCAGAACGTCCACAATGATGCACTTGGCCAAAAAGGGCGTATGCGTTTTTTCCTGAATATATTCAGGAAAAAACGCATACGCCCTTTTTGGCCAACCAAGCAAACTTGCAAAGGAAATCTGCACTACAATGAAGTCTCACTTCCCCCTGGTCAAAAGGGCCATCTGAAAAAAGTGTAAAATCCATAAAGGCACGACAGGCCATGGAGAACTGGGAGCCTTCTTATGCTGATGGGCGGGATGTAAATTGCCAACAGCCACTCTGGAGAAGTGTATGGTGTTTCCTGAAACATCTAAAAAACAAAGCAACAGAGCCTAGGGCACTTCCACTTATGGTCCTATAGCTTAGGGAAATTAAAATCAAAAAGACACAGCCACCCCAAAGTTTGGGACGCCTCCGTTTACAAGAACCTCGTTTACCGTACAAGTTCAATATCACAGAAAGTGAAAAATGGATAAAGAACTTGAGGTACTTAGGTACAATGCAGTATCACTCAGCAATGAAATCTATGTCATCAGGCCCTTAGCAGCATAATGAGTGGATTCAGGTATGATGATTCTAACTGAAATAAGTCACACAGAAAAAGAAACATCATAAGATATCACTAATACACGGAATGTAAACTTGGCTACACAGGAACTGCATTCCAAAACAGAATAGGGTCTCAAATTTAGAAAACCAACTTATGCTTGCTTAAGGGGAAAGGTGAGTTGGGGTGCTGCATAAAACCAGAGATTGAAATGAGCACAGATAAAGTTCCTTAAGCCAAATATGGAATAGACAAGAGCTACACCTTGCTCAACGAAATGGACTCAACACCCCATATTAAACGCCTAAGAATGTACCTGACTAGTAAGTATCTTAAAACCTATGGATTGCTATGTCTCCAAAAGAGAATCGAGCATGTGTACAGGGGCATAAACGCAGCAGTGATAGGATTGGAGAGGTTCGGTGAGCAAATGAAGACCCTTTGAAGTCATATTGCATGGTACCCATTACACGGGTTTCAACTACCCAGGTTATAGGTATTCTTCCTTCAGCTAAAACATGCATGTGGAACCCAGAGTATGATCAACCATGTGAACGGGAGACGTGTTCAAATATGTCTCAGTTTTCCTCCCCTGGTACTCGGGTGCAACATTCCAGACGCTTTACTAACACTCTCCCGACTTGGAGAGTCAGTGCCTTTAACCTCCTGTTTGGCCCAGTTTGCAATTTCTGCGGAAGATGAACAGGAATAGCGAGAACCAATGAGAGGCTAGCTGGAGGTGTCTGAACGGGCAAATTTAACTCTCATTTCCCACCAGGAAGAGGAATTAACCAAAGGCTCAGCATGCCGGGCCGGAACCAGATTAGGGCCTGAAGCCATCCTGCGGTGTTGCGGCCAGCTCAAAAGAAAGCGAGTTGAAGAAAGGAGCTCAGGGGCACTGTAATTCACAAACCTGCAGAGTTATAAATGACAGCTATCGTCCAAAAATAGACTGAAGTAAGGCTGCCAAGAGGACTTGAAAGCGGGGCAGAATTGCAGGAAACCGATTTCAGGAGGTAGACTGGAATTGCATTGAAAGCATAGGAAAAGAGGCAGAACGTCCACAATGATGCACTTGGCCAAAAAGGGCGTATGCGTTTTTTCCTGAATATATTCAGGAAAAAACGCATACGCCCTTTTTGGCCAACCAAGCAAGCTTGCAAAGGAAATCTGCACTACAATGAAGTCTCACTTCCCCCCGGTCAAAAGGGCCATCTGAAAAAAGTGTAAAATCCAGAAAGGCAGGACAGGCCATTGAGAACTGGGAGCCTTGTTATGCTGATGGGCGGGATGTAAATTGCCAACAGACACTTGGGAGAAATGTATGGTGTTTCCTGAAACATCTAAAAAACAAAGCAACAGAGCCTAGGGCACTTCCACTTATGGTCCTATAGATTAGGGAAATTAAAATCAAAAAGACACAGCCACCCCAAAGTTTGGGACGCCTCTGTTTACAAGAACCTCGTTTACAGTACAAGTTCAACATCGCAGAAAGTGAAAAATGGATAAAGAAGTTGTGGTATTCACTTACAAAGCAATATCACTCAGCAATGAAATCTATGTCATCAGGCCCTTAGCAGCACAATGAGTGGATTCAGGTATGATGATTCTAACTGCAATAAGTCACACAGAAAAAGAAACATCATAAGATATCAGTAATACACGGAATGTAAACTTGGCTACACAGGAACTGAATTACAGAACAGAACAGGGTCTCAAATTTAGAAAACCAACTTATTCTTGCTTAAGGGTAAAGGTGAGTTGGGGTGCTGCATAAAACCAGAGATTGAAATGAGCACAGATAAAGTTCCTTAAGCCAAATATGGAATAGACAAGAGCTACTCCTTGCTCAACGAAATGGACTCAACACCGCATATTAAACGCCTAAGAATGTACCTGACTAGTAAGTATCTTAAAACCTATGGATTGCTATGTCTCCGAAAGAGAATCAAGCATGTGTACAGGGGCATAAACGCAGCAGTGATAGGATTGGAGAGGTTCGGTGAGCAAATGAAGACCCTTTGAAGTCATATTGCATGGTACCCATTCCACGGGTTTCAACTACCCAGGTTTTAGGTATTCTTCCTTCAGCTAAAACATGCATGTGGAACCCAGAGTATGATCAACCATGTGATCGGGAGACGTGTTCAAATATGTCTCAGTTTTCGTACCCTGGTACTCGGGTGCAACATTCCAGACGCTTTACTAACACTCTCCCGACTTGGAGAGTCAGTCCCTTTAACCTCCTGTTTGTCCCAGTTTGCAATTTCTGCGGAAGATGAACAGGAATAGAGAGAACCAATGAGAGACTAGCTGGAGGTGTCTGGACGGGCAAATTTAACTCTCATTTCCCACCAGGAAGAGGAATTAACCAAAGGCTCAGCGTGCCGTGCCGGAACCAGATTAGGGCCTGAAGCCATCCTGCGGTGTTGCGGCCAGGTCACAAGAAAGCGAGTTGAAGAAAGGAGCTCAGGGGCACTGTAATTCACAAACCTGCAGAGTTATAAATGACAGCTATCGTCCAAAAATAGACTGAAGTAAGGCTGCCAAGAGGACTTGAAAGCGGGGCAGAATTGCAGGAAACCGATTTCAGGAGGTAGACTGGAATTGCATTGAAAGCATAGGAAAAGAGGCAGAACGTCCACAATGATGCACTTGGCCAAAAAGGGCGTATGCGTTTTTTCCTGAATATATTCAGGAAAAAACGCATACGCACTTTTTGGCCAACGAAGCAAGCTTGCAAAAGAAACCTGCACTACAATGAAGTCTCACTTCCCCCCGGTCAAAAGGGCCATCTGAAAAAAGTGTAAAATCCAGAAAGGCAACAGGCCATTGAGAACTGGGAGCCTTGTTATGCTGAAGGGCGGGATGTAAATTGCCAACAGACACTCAGGAGAAGTGTATGGTGTTTCCTGAAACATCTAAAAAACAAAGCAACAGAGCCTAGGGCACTTCCACTTATGGTCCTATAGCTTAGGGAAATTAAAATCAAAAAGACACAGCCACCCCAAAGTTTGGGACGCCTCCGTTTACAAGAACCTCGTTTACCGTACAAGTTCTATATCACAGAAAGTGAAAAATGCATAAAGAACTTGTGGTACTTACGTACAATGCAGTATCACTCAGCAATGAAATCTATGTCATCAGGCCCGTAGCAGCATAATGAGTGGATTCAGGTACGATGATTCTAACTGAAATAAGTCACACAGAAAAAGAAACATCATAAGATATCAGTAATACACGGAATGTAAACTTGGCTACACAGGAACTGAATTACAGAACAGAACAGGGTCTCAAATTTAGAAAACCAACTTATGCTTGCTTAAGGGTAAAGGTGAGTTGTGGTGCTGCATAAAACCAGAGATTGAAATGAGCACAGATAAAGTTCCTTAAGTGAAACATGGAATAGACAAGAGCTACTCCTTGCTCAACGAAATGGACTCAACACCCCATATTAAACGCCTAAGAATGTACCTGACTAGTAAGTATCTTAAAACCTATGGATTGCTATGTCTCCGAAAGAGAATCAAGCATGTGTACAGGGGCATAAACGCAGCAGTGATAGGATTGGAGAGGTTCGGTGAGCAAATGAAGACCCTTTGAAGTCATATTGCATGGTACCCATTACACGGGTCTTAACTCTCCAGGTTTAAGGTATTCTTCCTTCAGCTAAAACATGCATGTGGAACCTAGAGTATGATCAACCATGTGATCGGGAGACGTGTTCAAATATGTCTCAGTTTTCGTACCCTGGTGCTCGGGTGCAACATTCCAGACGCTTTACTAACACTCTCCCGACTTGGAGAGTCAGCGCCTTTAACCTCCTGTTTGGCCCAGTTTGCAATTTCTGCGGAAGATGAACAGGAATAGCGAGAACCAATGAGAGGCTAGCTGGAGGTGTCTGGACGGGCAAATTTAACTCTCATTTCCCACCAGGAAGAGGAATTAACCAAAGGCTCAGCGTGCTGTGCCGGAACCAGATTAGGGCCTGAAGCCATCCTGCGGTGTTGCGGCCAGGTCACAAGAAAGCGAGTTGAAGAAAGGAGCTCAGGGGCACTGTAATTCACAAACCTGCAGAGTTATAAATGACAGCTATCGTCCAAAAATAGACTGAAGTAAGGCTGCCAAGAGGACTTGAAAGCGGGGCAGAATTGCAGGAAACCGATTTCAGGAGGTAGACTGGAATTGCATTGAAAGCATAGGAAAAGAGGCAGAACGTCCACAATGATGCACTTGGCCAAAAAGGGCGTATGCGTTTTTTCCTGAATATATTCAGGAAAAAACGCATACGCCCTTTTTGGCCAACCAAGCAAGCTTGCAAAGGAAATCTGCACTACAATGAAGTCTCACTTCCCCCCGGTCAAAAGGGCCATCTGAAAAAAGTGTAAAATCCAGAAAGACAGGACAGGCCATGGAGAACTGGGAGCCTTGTTATGCTGATGGGCGGGATGTAAATTGCCAACAACCACTCGGGAGAAGTGTATGGTGTTTCCTGAAACATCTAAAAAACAAAGCAACAGAACCTAGGGCACTTCCACTTATGGTCCTATAGCTTAGGGAAATTAAAATCAAAAAGACACAGCCACCCCAAAGTTTGGAACGGCTCTGTTTACAAGAACCTCGTTTACAGTACAAGTTCAACATCGCAGAAAGTGAAAAATGGATAAAGAACTTGTGGTATTTACTTACAAAGCAATATCACTCAGCAATGAAATCTGTGTCATCAGGCCCTTAGCAGCACAATGAGTGGATTCAGGTATGATGATTCTAACTGAAATAAGTCACACAGAAAAAGAAACATCATAAGATATCAGTAATACACGGAATGTAAACTTGGCTACACAGGAACTGAATTACAGAACAGAACAGGGTCTCAAATTTAGAAAACCAACTTATGCTTGCTTAAGGGGAAAGGTGAGTTGGGGTGCTGCATAAAACCAGAGATTGAAATGAGCACAGATAAAGTTCCTTAAGCCAAATATGGAATAGACAAGAGCTACTCCTTGCTCAACGAAATGGACTCAACACCGCATATTAAACGCCTAAGAATGTACCTGACTAGTAAGTATCTTAAAACCTATGGATTGCTATGTCTCCGAAAGAGAATCAAGCATGTGTACAGGGGCGTAAACGCAGCAGTGATAGGATTGGAGAAGTTCGGTGAGCAAATGAAGACCCTTTGAAGTCATATTGCATGGTACCCATTCCACGGGTTTCAACTACCCAGGTTTTAGGTATTCTTCCTTCAGCTAAAACATGCATGTGGAACCCAGAGTATGATCAACCATGTGATCGGGAGACGTGTTCAAATATGTCTCAGTTTTCGTACCTTGGTACTCGGGTGCAACATTCCAGACGCTTTACTAACACTCTCCCGACTTGGAGAGTCAGTCCCTTTAACCTCCTGTTTGGCCCAGTTTGCAATTTCTGCGGAAGATGAACAGGAATAGCGAGAACCAATGAGAGGCTAGCTGGAGGTGTCTGAACGGGCAAATTTAACTCTCATTTCCCACCAGGAAGAGGAATTAACCAATGGCTCAGCGTGCCGTGCCGGAACCAGATTAGGGCCTGAAGCCATCCTGCGGTGTTGCGGCCAGCTCACAAGAAAACGAGTTGAAGAAAGGAGCTCAGGGGCACTGTAATTCACAAACCTGCAGAGTTATAAATGACAGCTATCGTCCAAAAATAGACTGAAGTAAGGCTGCCAAGAGGACTTGAAAGCGGGGCAGAATTGCAGGAAACCGATTTCAGGAGGTAGACTGGAATTGCATTGAAAGCATAGGAAAAGAGGCAGAACGTCCACAATGATGCACTTGGCCAAAAAGGGCGTATGCGTTTTTTCCTGAATATATTCAGGAAAAAACGCATACGCCCTTTTTGGCCAACCAAGCAAGCTTGCAAAGGAAATCTGCACTACAATGAAGTCTCACTTCCCCCCGGTCAAAAGGGCCATCTGAAAAAAGTGTAAAATCCAGAAAGGCAGGACAGGCCATGGAGAACTGGGAGCCTTGTTATGCTGATGGGCGGGATGTAAATTGTCAACAGACACTTGGGAGAAGTGTATGGTGTTTCCTGAAACATCTAAAAAACAAAGCAACAGAGCCTAGGGCACTTCCACTTATGGTCCTATAGCTTAGGGAGATTAAAATCAAAAAGACACAGCCACCCCAAAGTTTGGAACGGCTCTGTTTACAAGAACCTCGTTTACATTACAAGTTCAACATCGCAGAAAGTGAAAAATGGATAAAGAAGTTGTGGTATTCACTTACAAAGCAATATCACTCAGCAATGAAATCTATGTCATCAGGCCCTTAGCAGCACAATGAGTGGATTCAGGTATGATGATTCTAACTGAAATAAGTCACACAGAAAAAGAAACATCATAAGATATCACTAATACACGGAATGGAAACTTGGCTACACAGGAACTGAATTCCAGAACAGAACAGGGTCTCAAATTTAGAAAACCAACTTATGCTTGCTTAAGGGGAAAGGTGAGTTGGGGTGCTGCATAAAACCAGAGATTGAAATGAGCACAGATAAAGTTCCTTAAGCCAAATATGGAATAGACAAGAGCTACTCCTTGCTCAACGAAATGGACTCAACACCCCATATTAAACGCCTAAGAATGTACCTGACTAGTAAGTATCTTAAAACCTATGGATTGCTATGTCTCCGAAAGAGAATCAAGCATGTGTACAGGGACATGAACGCAGCAGTGATAGGATTGGAGAGGTTCGGGGAGCAAATGAAGACCCTTTGAAGTCATATTGCATTGTACCCATTTCACGGGTCTCAACTCTCCAGGTTTAAGGTATTCTTCCTTCAGCTAAAACATGCATGTGGAACCCCGAGTATGATCAACCATGTGAACGGGAGACGTGTTCAAATATGTCTCAGTTTTCCTCCCCTGGTACTCGGGTGCAACATTCCAGACCCTTTACTAACACTCTCCCGACTTGGAGAGTCAGCGCCTTTAACCTCCTGTTTGGCCCAGTTTGCAATTTCTGCGGAAGATGAACAGGAATAGGGAGAACCAATGAGAGACTAGCTGGAGGTGTCTGGACGGGCAAATTTAACTCTCATTTCCCACCAGGAAGAGGAAATAACCAAAGGCTCAGCGTGCCGTGCTGGAACCAGATTAGGCCTGAAGCCATCCTGCGGTGTTGCGGCCAGCTCAAAAGAAAGCGAGTTGAAGAAAGGAGCTCAGGGTCTCTGTAATTCACAAACCTGCAGAGTTATAAATGACAGCTATCATCCAAAAATATTCTGAAGTAAGGCTGCCAAGAGGACTTGAAAGCGGGGCAGAATTGCAGGATACCGATTTCAGGAGGTAGACTGGAATTGCATTGAAAGCATAGGAAAAGAGGGAGAACGTCCACAATGATGCACTTTGCCAAAAGGGCGTATGCGTTTTTTCCTGAATATATTCAGGAAAAAACGCATACGCCCTTTTTGGCCAACCAAGCAAGCTTGCAAAGGAAATCTGCACTACAATGAAGTCTCACTTCCCCCCGGTCAAAAGGGCCATCTGAAAAAAGTGTAAAACCCAGAAAGGCAGGACAGGTCATGGAGAACTGGGAGCCTTGTTATGCTGATGGGCGGGATGTAAATTGCCAACAGACACTCGGGAGATGTGTATGGTGTTTCCTGAAACATCTAAAAAACAAAGCAACAGAGCCTAGGGCACTTCCACTTATGGTCCTATAGCTTAGGGAAATTAATATCAAAAAGACACAGCAACCCCAAAATTTGGGATGGGTCTTTTTACAGAAATCTCTTCTACGGCACAAGTTAAATATCCCAGAGAGCAAATAATGGATAAAGAAGTTGCGGTACTTCTGTACAACAGAATACCACTCAGCAATGAAATCTATGTCACCAGGCCCGTACCAGCATAATGAGTGGATTGAGGCATGATGATTCTAAGTGAAATAAGTCACACAGAAAAAGAAACATCATAAGGTATCACTAATACACGGAATGTGAACTTGGCTACACATGAACTGAATTACAAAACAGAACAGGGTGTCAAGTTTAGAAAACCAACTTATGCCTGCTTAAGGGGGAAGGTGAGTTGGGGTGCTGCATAAAAGCAGAGTTTGAAATTAGCACAGATACCGTTCCATAAGCCAAATATGGAATAGACAAGAGCTACCCCTTGCTCAACGAAATGGATTCAACAATGAGGTATCACCTCACACCTGGTAGAATAGGCATCATTGAAAATCTACAAACAAAAAATGCTGGAAAGGGTGTGGAGAAAAGGAACCCTCTTCCACTATTGTTGGGAATATAAATTGATACAGTCATTATGGAGAACAATATGGAATTTCTTAAGAAACTAACAATAGAATTACCATAGGATACAGCAATCCCAGTACTGGACATATACCCAGACAAAACCATAAATCAAAAAGAGTCATTCACCGCAATGTTCATTGCATCACTACAATATCGAGGTAATGGAAGCAACCTAAATGCCCACAGACAGACGAATGCATAAAGCTGTGGTACATATATAAAATGGAATATTACTAAGCCATGAAAAGGAATGAAATTGGGTCATTTGTAGAGACGTCGATGGATCTAGAGACTGTCATACAGAGTGAAGTAAGTCAGAAAGAGAAAAACAAATCTTGTATATTCATGCATATATGTGGAACCTAGAAAAACTGTACAGATTAACCATTTTGCAAGGCATAAATAGAGCAACAGATGTAGACAACAAACGTATGGACAACAAGGGGGGAAAGCTGTTGGGGGGGTGGTGGTGGGAGGAGTTGAGAGACTGGGATTGGCATGTATACATTTATATGTATAAAATAGATAACCAATAAGAACCTGCTGTATAAAAATATAAAATAAAATTCAAAATTAAAAAGAAGTAAAATTTAAAAAATAAAACAGAAAAAACAATTATTCCCTGCACATACATGTATTTATATGAATAAATTATTTCCATGCTTATATCTGTAAATACAAAAAAGAGGAATAAAATCTACCTTGAACCAAAAACGAAAAAGAGAAAAAAAACACAGAACCCACCAGTTACACAGAGGAAAACCGTATCAGGGCACTTGCTCCAGTTGTAAACAATTCTGAAGTTGGTCAGTGGTGGGGAATCGTCTCCCATTCAGCCAGCAGCCCCCACGCAACAAGCGTCCTCATTGCAAAGCTGGGGCACCGTGCCGAGGCATCTGTGAGTAAACGTGAGCTGAGCCCCAGGCCAGTTGCTGCTGAACTATTCCCACCCGTCCCAGGTAAAACACCTGAATATATACAAGGACTTGAAAGCCTAGAGGAAGGGCCATAGAGCCACACGAGTGACAGCATGCCGGCCGACTTGGTGCCTGCAGGCCAGCCAGGATGGTCCTGGCCCTGGGTGCTCTTCTGGAAGATTTCCATTTCCCTGCCTGAGATACCCGTCCTGTCCCTGCCCCCACTGCTTTTTTCCTTCCTCACCTCTGCCCAGGGAGAAATTCCAGCAGCAGGTATGGGTGACACATCCTCTTCTTTAGCAGGTGGCAGCCTGGCAACTGCTGCAGAAAGTCCAGCAGAGCCCCACTCACACTGGGCCACCCACAAAGCCGTGGCCTCTCACTCCCTCCCACCAGCCCAGCCCCGAGACTGCTGACAGGGCAGAGAAAATGGCGTCAGGCACGGCTGCAGGGGCTCTTGCTGCCTGGAGTGGTATTTATATTGATCTCAACCCAGGCACACCTGGGGAGGGCTGGCCGGCACGGTAAGGCTGCCCAGGTCAGCCAATCATCACCCCTCAGGGGCTCACAGTTGCAGAAAATGGAACTTGCTGAACCGGCCAGGTCCAAGGAACAGGTGTGGGCTCCTGAGAGTCAGGATAGACAAGGGGCTGCAGCTTTGGCTTGTTTTCTAATCATTTTATCTGGCCCATGAGTGGGAGACAACTTCAAGAAAACCCTCTCCTAATGAGAGGAACCCAGGAGTCAGGCAGAGGAGGGGTGGGTGGTGGTTGGAGACAGAGGCCTGGTGCCCCGGGTGCAGTGGAAGTCTCTGGAAGACCAGGTGGAGGGAGGCCTCACGGAGTGATGCCCAGGGTCACAGACCTGTCGCAGCTGCTGTTTGTTAGTTCAAGTCCTGCTCTGAGGTGCTCTGTGTCAGCTCTGAGCGACAGGTGAGCTGGGGGTGCTCTGCAATGAGGGCTATGTGCACGGTTCCTGTGTGCCCAGCCCTGCCACGGTACCCGCAAGGGTAGCTCTGTATCCTGGGAGGGGCCTGACCACGAGAGCCCCGTGGGCTGGGGTGGGGGTGGGGTACCTGCCCAGGTGAGCTCCATATTCTGGGATTGGTCTGACCACGAGAGCCCCATGGGCTGCTGGGGACCTGGTAAAGGATGTCAGGACAGTCAGTGAAGCCACCGAGGATATACCTCCAGTTGCTCCTAATTCCTACACCCTGCTGGTCATTCTACCAACCACCAGGACATGGTATTCTGTATTAGTCTTCAATGATGCCTTCTTTTGTATTCCATTAGTCCCAGAGTCACAAGAAATTTTGGCTTGTGAGTGGCAGGACTCCACATACAACTAAAACAATACTTCCGGGCCGTCTGGCCCCAAGGGTGCAAAAATTCCCACACCATCTTTGGGGAAAGCTTAGCTAAAGACCTAAAAGTTCTACCTCTGGAAAAGGAAACCCTCCTTCAATATGCAGACGACATTCTGATCACCAGCCCTACTAAGGAGGCCTCTGAACTACCAAGCCAATAAAGGATAGAAGTTGTCCAAGAAAAAGCTCAAATATCACAGACTGCGGTGACCTGCCTGGGCTTCATTCTCACAGAAGGTCAGAGAAGCCCATCCCAGGAAAGGGAAGAAACCATTTTCAGCCTTACCCCTTTCTAAAACTAGAAGACAGCTTAGGGGTTCCTGGGGAGGCCAGGGTTTGCTGCTTCTGGATCCCTAGCTACAGTCTACTAGCTGGGCCTCTATATGAAACACTGAAAGGAAAAGATGATGATCCTTTTGAATAGAATCCAGAAGTGGCCTTTCAAGAATGGAAAGAGCAGTCAATTCAGACCCTTGCCCTGGAACTCCCTAATTTAGCTAAACCCTTTGACCTTTACATTCCCGGTGAAAGGTGAATCGCCATTGGAGAATTAGTGCAAAAACTGGGACCACTTGAAATGGAACAATGCAAGAATGCCATCCAGGTAGGATAAACTACGGTCACTAAGGGGCTTGGCCCACTGCCACATCTGGCCAAGATACTGGCGGTATCTAAAAACCTGGAAATCAGCAGCCCAAAAGGCCACCTCCCTCCTAAGGGAAAAGGACCCCACGTGGTGATCCTAACCACCAACCATGCCCTGAAGTTGCAGGGTTCGCTCCGTGGGCACACCGACCTCGAGTGAGGAGGCCCTCCAACTCCAACATCCAGAGAGATAACCGGGGGCAACAGGGCACCATGACGACTCGTGTGAACATCACTTGACCTGGAGTTTCTCTCATAAAACAACAAGAGTGTGTCCCAAAAGAGTAGACTACTGCTTGCAGGACTTACTGCACCCAGAGGGGAGCTAATAATCTTGGCGGGGGAACAGTATACCACACTGTCACCATAGAAAAGCCTACAGACACCGTGATGATGGTGGCCAATAAGACCGGCTGGACTCCTGTTTACTTCAAAAGGCTGTTGACTCAGTAGCCATCATGGTCCTTGGTCACCACTGACCCTGGACTGTCTGGGAGTTGAGCGGGCAGGGCTCTGACACCTGGTGCTGTTTGTACGTTAATTCAGGGGCCTAATTGAAGAAAGCGCAGACTACTGGTCAGAGCATCTAGGCTGGCAGAGACGGTCAGCCTAAGGTGGCCGAACAAATGTGGGTTGGGGTGAAACCGGCCCCCACAGCGTCTCTGCACATCTCTTTCCTGGACCCTTAAAGGTCATTAGAATCTATAACACTTCCAATGCTGGTGCTCAGGTGGACGAGCAGGGAGGCAGGGGTCCTGGGGACAATCAACGTCACCGGGAGGCTGCTGGGGAGAAGCTCTGACCCTCGCCCCAGGGTATGAGGGCTCCCAACTCAGCACTCAGCAGTTACAGAAGAAGGGTCTGCACCCTCAGCACTCCAAGAATGAGGAGCGGGACAAAAGGCAGAGGAGGGGTTTGTCCCCAGCAAAGCCCATTAAAAATCCCTGGGAGATAAAAATAGAATCTGGGCAATAAAGTCAAGTCTAACCTTTTTTATCCTTTGTGCTTTGTCTAATTTCACATGCTCCTAGGGTCCCGCATGCAGAGGTTCCACACCCGGCACTTCAGACCAGATTTCCTAGTGCAGAATGGCTGGGTCGACACCTCAGCTCCTGGGGCCCAGTGCAGACTCCACGATATAGAGACTGAGCTACAGCCAACCCGGCCCTCGAGAGCTCCGCCGCCTCCCTCCCTCCCACTGACTCTGACAGGATCTCTACACAGCAGCCCAGCCCACAGCCCACGGGGTAGTGCATGCTCTCACCTCTCCATTCTCTGATCAAAATATAAAGTTTCCTTTGCTTGTGAACCAAACTCAGTCTCGATCTGTTGGCCCCAATGACACTGGGCAGGGGGACACTTGTTGGGGTCCACTCTGGAGGATCAGTAACAGAAATTGAGACTATTGTAACCTCAATGAACAGATGTGTGAGCCAAACTGTAGTTAACATAGAACAGTGTATAAGGCTCGGGTAAAATAAGATGTTTTTAACACTTCCATTTGATATTTCCATCACTTTTTATAAGCAAGTTCAGTGAAAAGGTTTGTCTTATTTGTCAGGTCAATATTAGAGAAACGAAGTGATTTCTTTCCAAGGATGTACAGCTAATAATCTTGGTTAAACCTTCAATCTTGTTTTAAATGCTTTTCCATTGAAAATGATACCTCTCTTTCAGCTCCCCCATTTCTGAGAAGTATAAAATCTTATAATTTATTATTACCAAAGGGGAAAGGTGGGAGGAGGGATAAATTAACAGTTTGGAATGAACACATACACACTGCTATGTATAAAATAGATCATCAACAAGGAACTACTGTATAGCACAGGGAACTACACTCAACATTTTGCAATAACCTATAAGGGGAAATAATCTGAAAAAGAATAGATATTTTTATTGACATCATCTATCAATGACAGTTAAAGTGTAGCCTAAGGGAAGCTGGTGGTGAGTGCTTCTGACCCTGAAGACTTCAATCATCTAAAGTTTGGACTCTGCCTACTTCCCAAGGCCCTTAATGAACATATGTGTAGCCGTAGCTTAAAAACTTCCCCAGTTTGGGTTTCGGGGAGACACTGATTTTGAAAAAGCCCTGGTGTTCTCCTTACATGAATGGGACTCTTCCTACTGCTAAAACATGTCTGTCACACCCAGAGGATGGTATACCGTCTGATCGGGAAGAGTTTGGAAAAGGCATCTCATCTCCTCATCTCCTGGTGCTCGGGTTCACCCCTCCAGCGTCTTTACTAACAGTCTCCCCACTTGGAGATGTCAGCACTGTCAACATCCTGTTGCGTACAGTTTGGAATTTGTCCAGAGGATGAAGCGGAAGGATGAGGAACAATGAGAGACAAGTCCTAGGTGTTCAGACAGGCACATGTCACTCTAATTTCCAATCAGGAAGACGAATTGACCAAAGGCTAGGGTTGCCCATGGAAACAGTATAGGGCTTGAGGAAATCCCGCTGTTTTGTGGCCAGTTCCCATAAACACGAGTTGAACAATGGAACTCAGGGGCAGTAAAATTCACAAAACTGCAGAGTTGAAAATATCCATCACTGAAAAATGTCTTGAGGAAAGTCAGAGAAAAGGACTTGTAAGCAAGGGAGAATGGCAGGAAAGGGATTTGAGGAGGTAGAAAGGACTCGCCATTAAGCACAAGAAAAGGAGCTGAACATTGCCAACATTGCCAACATTGCAGTTGGCCAAAAAGGGTGTATGCGTTCTTTTCTGTATATATTCAAGAAAAGGGCATACACTTTTTTAGCCAACCAAACAGGTGGGCACTGGCAGTCAATACTACAAAAGATATCACTTCGCATCAGTCAGAAGAGCCATCCTCATAAAGCGTAAACAACAGAAATGCAGGACAGGGCAACGAGAAGAGGGAGCCCTGTGAGACTTATAGTGGAAATGTATATTGCCAACGGCCATTCTGGAGAAGTGTATTGTGTTTACTAAAGCATCTAAAAAATGAGCTACAGAGCATAGGGCACTTGCACTCATGGGCGTATATCTTGGGAAAAACAAAAATCGAGAGGACACAGGCACCCCTATGTTTACCCCCTCTCTGTTTAAAAGATCCTCGACTAGGATATAACTTAAATGTCTCTGGAGGGAAAAAATGGATAGAGATGTGGTACTTAGGTAGAGTGGAATATTATTCAGCCTGGAAATCAATGAAATATGGCCAGTTGTAACAACTCCGGATGAGTTACGTATGATCATTCTAAGTGACAGAATTCAAAAAGAAAAAGACACATATCATAAGATATCACTTAAAGGTGGAATCCAAAATGGCTACACATGAAATAAATTACAAAACAAAAACATAGTCAAATATGTAGAAAACACGCATAAGGCTGCTAAACGGGAAAGGTGGGGAGGGGTGAGGCATCATCCAGGAGGTTGAAATTAGCAAAGATACCATTCCAAATACCAAACTGATAATCAACAAGGCCTACACGGTAGCTAAAAGAACTGCACTCAGCACACTCAAGTCACCGGAAAAGAATATATACGACTGGTAAGAATCTGAAAAAGAATTTATTGATGTCTCTCTGTACGTGAATCAAGTGGATGTACAGCAGCAAGAAACAGAGCTTTGAAAATCAGCTGTAACCAATATAGTAATAAATTGAAAAAAATAAACGACAGAGAGACAGAGAAAACCTCTTACAACTTTTCCTCAGGGACGGTGATGCAACATGGATTGAACACATCTAGACCCACAGCAGGATGAGACATAAGGCTGGAAACTGTTTGCGCTAAGAGAAATGTGAGGTTGGGTGAGGAAATGCACACCCTTTAAAGTAATACTACCTGGTACCCATTCAATGGGTCCCAAATCTGCAGGTTCAAAGGATCTTCCTACAGCTAAAACATGCATGGAAAACCCAGAGGACTGTACACCATGTGATCGGGAGATGTGTCTAAAATGCACCTCATTTATCCTCTCCTGGTGCTCCTGTTCACCATTCCAGCCACGCTACTTAGAATCTCCCCACTTGGAGAATCAGCACATTTAAACTTCTGTTTCACACATTTTGCAAATTGTGAGGAGGATGAACGGGAAGAGGGGGAACCAATGAGAGAAGAGTTGTAGGGGTTTGGACGGGCACATATCACTCTAATTTCCCATTAAGAATAAGAATTAAAGAAAGGCTCAGCCTGCCTCGCCGGAGCCAAAATAGGGCCTGAAGCAATCCTGCGGGTTTGAGACCAGCTCACAAAAGAGCAACTTAAAAAATGGAGCTCAGGGTCACTGCAATTCACAAACCTGCAGAGTTATAAATGAAAACTAACGTCCAAAAATATGTTGAGGTAAGGCAAAGAAGAGGATCTGAATGCAAGACAGAATTGCAAGAAACAGATTTCAAGAGATAGATTGGACTCGTCTTTAACGCACATGAAAAGCGGCAGAATTTCGACAATGATGCAGTTGGCCCAAAAGGGCGTATGCGTTTTTTCCTGATTATATCCAGGAAAAAACGCATACGCACTTTATGGGCAACAAAGCAAGCAAGCAATGCAAATGTGCACAACAAAGAAGTCTCACTTCCCACCGGTCAAAAGGGCCATCCTAAAAAATTGTAAAAACCAGAAATGCAGGACAGGCCATGGAGAACAGGGAGCCTTTATACGCTGATGGGCAGTGTGTGAACTGCCGAGAGCCACTCTGGAGAAGTGTATGGTGGTTCCTAAATCATCTAAAAAACAGAGCTACAGAGCATAGGACACTTCCAATCATGGGAGTATATCTAGGGAAGTCTAAAAATCAACAAGACACAAGCACACCACAGTTTAGGGCTACTCTGTTTACAAGAACCTCAACTTCAGTACACCTTAAATATCCCAGGAAAGAGAACAATGGATAAAGAAGATGTGGTACTTATGTACAATGGAATATCTCTTCACCATGAAATCAATGTAATAAGGCTAGTAGAAGGATAAAGAGTGGATTTAGGTCCGATAATACTACTTGAAATAAGTCAAACAGAAAAAGAAACATATCATAAGATATCACTTATAGAGGGAGGGTAAATATGGCTGCACAAGAAATGAATTACAGAACAGAACAGTGTCTCACATTTGGAAAACACACTTATGTCAGCTTAAGGGGAAAGGAGAGGTGGGGTGATGCATAAAACCAGAGTTTGAAATTAGCACAGATACCGTTCAATAAACCAAATAGGTATTAGACAAGATCTACACCTTGCTCAATGAACAGGCCTCAACACACCCTATACACCGCAGAGAAATATATCTGAGGAATAAGAATCTTAAAACCCATGTATTGATATATCTCCATAAGGGAATCGAGTGTGTGCAGAGCGGCACAAACACAGCAGTGAAAAGGAGCTAAACCCCATTATAGAAATAAATTTTAAAAACAAAACGCTGAAACAATGAAAGAGAGAAAAATTCTTACAAAATTCGCTCAGGGGCTGTGATACAACCTGGATTGACCACATATAAACCCACAGCTGGATAAGACATAAGGCTGGACACTTGGGGCTGACAGGATTGGTGAGCTTTGGTGAGCAACTGCCGAAAGTTTAATGCAATACTTCATGCTACTCAGTCCAAGGGTCCCAACACTCCAGGTTGAAGGGAATCTTCCTACAGCTAAACCATGCTTGGGAAACCCAGCGACTGGTATACCATACGATCGGGAAAGGTTTCTAAAACGCACCTCATTTTTCCTCTCCTGGGGCTCCGGATCGACATTCCAGCTGCTTTACTAACAACATCCCCACATGGAGTCAATGCCTTTAAGTTCTGGTATCGCACAGTCTGCAGTTAGTGCAGAGGATGAATGGGAATAGGGGGAACAAGTGAGGAACTAGCTGTACCGGTTTCAATGGGCACATGTCACTCTAATATCACATCAGTAAGAAGAATTAACCAAAGGCACAGCAGGTGCCCCAGAAGAAAAATAGGGCTTCAAGGAATCCTGTGGTTATGGGGCAATACCACAAAAATAAGAGCTAAAAAATGGAGCTAAGTGCCACTGCAATTCAAAAACCTGCAGAGTTATAAAGGCCAACTATTTTTAAAAAATATATTGAGGTAAGGCTATGAAGAGGCATTGAAAGCAAGGCAGAATTGCAGGAAACCGATTTCAGGAGGTAGACTGGAATTGCATTGAAAGCATATGAAGAGAGTCAGAAACTCGACAATGATGCACTTGGCCAAAAAGGGCGTATGTGTTTTTTCCTGAATATATTCAGGAAAAAACGCATACGCCCTTTTTGGCCAACCAAGCAAGCTTGCAAAGGAAATCTGCACTACAATGAAGTCTCACTTCCACCTGGTCAAAAGGGCCATCTGAAAAAAGTGTAAAATCCATAAAGGCACGACACGCCATGGAGAACTGGGAGCCTTCTTATGCTGATGGGCGGGATGTAAATTGCCAACAGCCACTCTGGAGAAGTGTATGGTGTTTCCTGAAACATCTAAAAAAGAAAGCAACAGAACCTAGGGCACTTCCACTTATGGTCCTATAGCTTAGGGAAATTAAAATCAAAAAGACACAGCCACCCCAAAGTTTGGAACGGCTCTGTTTACAAGAACCTCGTTTACAGTACAAGTTCAATATCGCAGAAAGTGAAAAATGGATAAAGAACTTGTGGTACTTACGTACAATGCAATATCACTCAGCAATGAAATCTATGTCATCAGGCCCATAGCAGCATAATGAGTGGATTCAGGTATGGTGATTCGAACTGAAATAAGTCACACAGAAAAGAAACATCATAAGGTATCATTAATACACAGAATGTGAACTTGGCTACACATGAACTGAATTACAAAACAGAACAGTGTCTCAAGTTTAGAAAACCAACTTATGCTTGCTTAAGGGGGAAGGGGAGTTGGGGTGCTGCATAAAACCAGAGATTGAAATGAGCACAGATAAAGTTCCTTAAGCCAAATATGGAATAGACAAGAGCTACTCCTTGCTCAACGAAATGGACTCAACACCCCATATTAAACGCCTAAGAATGTACCTGACTAGTAAGTATCTTAAAACCTATGGATTGCTATGTCTCCAAAAGAGAATCAAGCGTGTGTACAGGGGCATAAACGCAGCAGTGATAGGATTGGAGAGGTTCGGTGAGCAAATGAAGACCCTTTGAAGTCATATTGCATGGTACCCATTACACGGGTCTCAACTCTCCAGGTTTAAGGTATTCTTCCTTCAGCTAAAACATGCATGTGGAACCCAGAGTATGATCAACAATGTGATCGGGAGACGTGTTCAAATATGTCTCGGTTTTCGTACCCTGGTACTCGGGTGCAACATTCCAGACGCTTTACTAACACTCTCCCGACTTGGAGAGTCAGTCCCTTTAACCTCCTGTTTGGCCCAGTTTGCAATTTCTGCGGAAGATGAACAGGAATAGCGAGAACCAATGAGAGACTAGCTGGAGGTGTCTGGACGGGCAAATTTAACTCTCATTTCCCACCAGGAAGAGGAATTAACCAAAGGCTCAGCGTGCCGTGCCAGAACCAGATTAGGGCCTGAAGCCATCCTGCGGTGTTGCGGCCAGGTCACAAGAAAGCCAGTTGAAGAAAGGAGCTCAGGGGCACTGTAATTCACAAACCTGCAGAGTTATAAATGACAGCTATCGTCCAAAAATAGACTGAAGTAAGGCTGCCAAGAGGACTTGAAAGCGGGGCAGAATTGCAGGAACCCGATTTCAGGAGGTAGACTGGAATTGCATTGAAAGCATAGGAAAAGAGGCAGAACGTCCACAATGATGCACTTGGCCAAAAAGGGCGTATGCGTTTTTTCCTGAATATATTCAGGAAAAAACGCATACGCCCTTTTTGGCCAACCAAGCAAGCTTGCAAAGGAAATCTGCACTACAATGAAGTCTCACTACCCCCCGGTCAAAAGGGCCATCTGAAAAAAGTGTAAAACCCAGAAAGGCAGGACAGGCCATGGAGAACTGGGAGCCTTGTTATGCTGATGGGCGGGATGTAAATTGCCAACAACCACTCCGGAGAAGTGTATGGTGTTTCCCGAAACATCTAAAAAACAAAGCAACAGAACCTAGGACACTTCCACTTATGGTCCTATAGCTTAGGGAAATTAAAATCAAAAAGACACAGCCACCCCAAAGTTTGGAACGGCTCTGTTTACAAGAACCTCGTTTACAGTACAATTTCAACATCGCAGAAAGTGAAAAATGGATAAAGAAGTTGTGGTATTTACTTACAAAGCAATATCACTCAGCAATGAAATCTGTGTCATCAGGCCCTTAGCAGCACAAAGAGTGGATTCAGGTATGATGATTCGAACTGAAATAAGTCACACAGAAAAAGAAACATCATAAGATATCAGTAATACACGGAATGTAAACTTGGCTACACAGGAACTGAATTACAGAACAGAACAGGGTCTCAAATTTAGAAAACCAACTTATGCTTGCTTAAGGGTAAAGGTGAGTTGGGGTGCTGCATAAAACCAGAGATTGAAATGAGCATAGATAAAGTTCCTTAAACCAAATATGGAATAGACAAGAGCTACTCCTTGCTCAACGAAATGGACTCAACACCGCATATTAAACGCCTAAGCATGTAACTGTCTAGTAAGTATCTTAAAACCTATGGATTGCTATGTCTCCGAAAGAGAATCAACCATGTGTACAGGGGCATAAACGCAGCAGTGATAGGATTGGAGAGGTTCGTGAGCAAATGAAGACCCTTTGAAGTCATATTGCATGGTACCCATTCCACGGGTCTCAACTCTCCAGGTTTAAGGTATTCTTCCTTCAGCTAAAACATGCATGTGGAACCCAGAGTATGATCAACCGTGTGAACGGGAGACGTGTTCAAATATGTCTCAGTTTTCCTCCCCTGGTACTCGGGTGCAACATTCCAGACGCTTTACTAACACTCTCCCCACTTGGAGAGTCAGCACCTTTAACCTCCTGTTTGGCCCCGTTTGCAATTTCTGCGGAAGATGAACAGGAATAGGGAGAACCAATGAGAGACTAGCTGGAGGTGTCTGGATGGGCAAATTTAACTCTCATTTCCCACCAGGAAGAGGAATTAACCAAAGGCTCAGCGTGCCGTGCCGGAACCAGATTAGGGCCTGAAGCCATCCTGCGGTGTTGCGGCCAGCTCAAAAGAAAGCGAGTTGAAGAAAGGAGCTCAGGGGCACTATAATTCACAAACCTGCAGAGGTATAAATGACAGCTATCGTCCAAAAATAGACTGAAGTAAGGCTGCCAAGAGGACTTGAAAGCGGGGCAGAATTGCAGGAAACCGATTTCAGGAGGTAGACTGGAATTGCATTGAAAGCATAGGAAAATAGGCAGAACGTCCACAATGATGCACTTGGCCAAAAAGGGCGTATGCGTTTTTTCCTGAATATATTCAGGAAAAAACGCATACGCCCTTTTTGGCCAACCAAGCAAACTTGCAAAGGAAATCTGCACTACAATGAAGTCTCACTTCCCCCTGGTCAAAAGGGCCATCTGAAAAAAGTGTAAAATCTATAAAGGCACGACAGGCCATGGAGAACTGGGAGCCTTCTTATGCTGATGGGCGGGATGTAAATTGCCAACAGCCACTCTGGAGAAGTGTATGGTGTTTCCTGAAACATCTAAAAAACAAAGCAACAGAGCCTAGGGCACTTCCACTTATGGTCCTATAGCTTAGGGAAATTAAAATCAAAAAGACACAGCCACCCCAAAGTTTGGGACGCCTCCGTTTACAAGAACCTCGTTTACCGTACAAGTTCAATATCACAGAAAGTGAAAAATGGATAAAGAACTTGAGGTACTTAGGTACAATGCAGTATCACTCAGCAATGAAATCTATGTCATCAAGCCCTTAGCAGCATAATGAGTGGATTCAGGTATGATGATTCTAACTGAAATAAGTCACACAGAAAAAGAAACATCATAAGATATCACTAATACACGGAATGTAAACTTGGTTACACAGGAACTGCATTCCAAAACAGAATAGGGTCTCAAATTTAGAAAACCAACTTATGCTTGCTTAAGGGGAAAGGTGAGTTGGGGTGCTGCATAAAACCAGAGATTGAAATGAGCACAGATAAAGTTCCTTAAGCCAAATATGGAATAGACAAGAGCTACTCCTTGCTCAACGAAATGGACTCAACACCCCATATTAAACGCCTAAGAATGTACCTGACTAGTAAGTATCTTAAAACCTATGGATTGCTATGTCTCCAAAAGAGAATCGAGCATGTGTACAGGGGCATAAACGCAGCAGTGATAGGATTGGAGAGGTTCGGTGAGCAAATGAAGACCCTTTGAAGTCATATTGCATGGTACCCATTACACGGGTTTCAACTACCCAGGTTTTAGGTATTCTTCCTTCAGCTAAAACATGCATGTGGAACCCAGAGTATGATCAACCATGTGAACGGGAGACGTGTTCAAATATGTCTCAGTTTTCCTCCCCTGGTACTCGGGTGCAACATTCCAGACGCTTTACTAACACTCTCCCGACTTGGAGAGTCAGTGCCTTTAACCTCCTGTTTGGCCCAGTTTGCAATTTCTGCGGAAGATGAACAGGAATAGCGAGAACCAATGAGAGGCTAGCTGGAGGTGTCTGAACGGGCAAATTTAACTCTCATTTCCCACCAGGAAGAGGAATTAACCAAAGGCTCAGCATGCCGGGCCGGAACCAGATTAGGGCCTGAAGCCATCCTGCGGTGTTGCGGCCAGCTCAAAAGAAAGCGAGTTGAAGAAAGGAGCTCAGGGGCACTGTAATTCACAAACCTGCAGAGTTATAAATGACAGCTATCGTCCAAAAGTAGACTGAAGTAAGGCTGCCAAGAGGACTTGAAAGCGGGGCAGAATTGCAGGAAACCGATTTCAGGAGGTAGACTGGAATTGCATTGAAAGCATAGGAAAAGAGGCAGAACGTCCACAATGATGCACTTGGCCAAAAAGGGCGTATGCGTTTTTTCCTGAATATATTCAGGAAAAAACGCATACGCCCTTTTTGGCCAACCAAGCAAGCTTGCAAAGGAAATCTGCACTACAATGAAGTCTCACTTCCCCCCGGTCAAAAGGGCCATCTGAAAAAAGTGTAAAATCCAGAAAGGCAGGACAGGCCATTGAGAACTGGGAGCCTTGTTATGCTGATGGGCGGGATGTAAATTGCCAACAACCACTCGGGAGAAATGTATGGTGTTTCCTGAAACATCTAAAAAACAAAGCAACAGAGCCTAGGGCACTTCCACTTATGGTCCTATAGCTTAGGGAAATTAAAATCAAAAAGACACAGCCACCCCAAAGTTTGGGACGCCTCTGTTTACAAGAACCTCGTTTACAGTACAAGTTCAACATCGCAGAAAGTGAAAAATGGATAAAGAAGTTGTGGTATTCACTTACAAAGCAATATCACTCAGCAATGAAATCTATGTCATCAGGCCCTTAGCAGCACAATGAGTGGATTCAGGTATGATGATTCTAACTGCAATAAGTCACACAGAAAAAGAAACATCATAAGATATCAGTAATACACGGAATGTAAACTTGGCTACACAGGAACTGAATTACAGAACAGAACAGGGTCTCAAATTTAGAAAACCAACTTATTCTTGCTTAAGGGTAAAGGTGAGTTGGGGTGCTGCATAAAACCAGAGATTGAAATGAGCACAGATAAAGTTCCTTAAGCCAAATATGGAATAGACAAGAGCTACTCCTTGCTCAACGAAATGGACTCAACACCGCATATTAAACGCCTAAGAATGTACCTGACTAGTAAGTATCTTAAAACCTATGGATTGCTATGTCTCCGAAAGAGAATCAAGCATGTGTACAGGGGCATAAACGCAGCAGTGATAGGATTGGAGAGGTTCGGTGAGCAAATGAAGACCCTTTGAAGTCATATTGCATGGTACCCATTCCACGGGTTTCAACTACCCAGGTTTTAGGTATTCTTCCTTCAGCTAAAACATGCATGTGGAACCCAGAGTATGATCAACCATGTGATCGGGAGACGTGTTCAAATATGTCTCAGTTTTCGTACCCTGGTACTCGGGTGCAACATTCCAGACGCTTTACTAACACTCTCCCGACTTGGAGAGTCAGTCCCTTTAACCTCCTGTTTGGCCCAGTTTGCAATTTCTGCGGAAGATGAACAGGAATAGCGAGAACCAATGAGAGACTAGCTGGAGGTGTCTGGATGGGCAAATTTAACTCTCATTTCCCACCAGGAAGAGGAATTAACCAAAGGCTCAGCGTGCCGTGCCGGAACCAGATTAGGGCCTGAAGCCATCCTGCGGTGTTGCGGCCAGGTCACAAGAAAGCGAGTTGAAGAAAGGAGCTCAGGGGCACTATAATTCACAAACCTGCAGAGTTATAAATGACAGCTATCGTCCAAAAATAGACTGAAGTAAGGCTGCCAAGAGGACTTGAAAGCGGGGCAGAATTGCAGGAAACCGATTTCAGGAGGTAGACTGGAATTGCATTGAAAGCATAGGAAAAGAGGCAGAACGTCCACAATGATGCACTTGGCCAAAAAGGGCGTATGCGTTTTTTCCTGAATATATTCAGGAAAAAACGCATACGCACTTTTTGGCCAACGAAGCAAGCTTGCAAAGGAAACCTGCACTACAATGAAGTCTCACTTCCCCCCGGTCAAAAGGGCCATCTGAAAAAAGTGTAAAATCCAGAAAGGCAACAGGCCATTGAGAACTGGGAGCCTTGTTATGCTGAAGGGCGGGATGTAAATTGCCAACAGACACTCAGGAGAAGTGTATGGTGTTTCCTGAAACATCTAAAAAACAAAGCAACAGAGCCTAGGGCACTTCCACTTATGGTCCTATAGTTTAGGGAAATTAAAATCAAAAAGACACAGCCACCCCAAAGTTTGGGACGCCTCCGTTTACAAGAACCTCGTTTACCGTACAAGTTCTATATCACAGAAAGTGAAAAATGCATAAAGAACTTGTGGTACTTACGTACAATGCAGTATCACTCAGCAATGAAATCTATGTCATCAGGCCCGTAGCAGCATAATGAGTGGATTCAGGTACGATGATTCTAACTGAAATAAGTCACACAGAAAAAGAAACATCATAAGATATCAGTAATACACGGAATGTAAACTTGGCTACACAGGAACTGAATTACAGAACAGAACAGGGTCTCAAATTTAGAAAACCAACTTATGCTTGCTTAAGGGTAAAGGTGAGTTGTGGTGCTGCATAAAACCAGAGATTGAAATGAGCACAGATAAAGTTCCTTAAGTCAAACATGGAATAGACAAGAGCTACTCCTTGCTCAACGAAATGGACTCAACACCGCATATTAAACGCCTAAGAATGTACCTGACTAGTAAGTATCTTAAAACCTATGGATTGCTATGTCTCCGAAAGAGAATCAAGCATGTGTACAGGGGCATAAACACAGCAGTGATAGGATTGGAGAGGTTCGGTGAGCAAATGAAGACCCTTTGAAGTCATATTGCATGGTACCCATTACACGGGTCTTAACTCTCCAGGTTTAAGGTATTCTTCCTTCAGCTAAAACATGCATGTGGAACCTAGAGTATGATCAACCATGTGATCGGGAGACGTGTTCAAATATGTCTCAGTTTTCGTACCCTGGTGCTCGGGTGCAACATTCCAGACGCTTTACTAACACTCTCCCGACTTGGAGAGTCAGCGCCTTTAACCTCCTGTTTGGCCCAGTTTGCAATTTCTGCGGAAGATGAACAGGAATAGCGAGAACCAATGAGAGGCTAGCTGGAGGTGTCTGGACGGGCAAATTTAACTCTCATTTCCCACCAGGAAGAGGAATTAACCAAAGGCTCAGCGTGCTGTGCCGGAACCAGATTAGGGCCTGAAGCCATCCTGCGGTGTTGCGGCCAGGTCACAAGAAAGCGAGTTGAAGAAAGGAGCTCAGGGGCACTGTAATTCACAAACCTGCAGAGTTATAAATGACAGCTATCGTCCAAAAATAGACTGAAGTAAGGCTGCCAAGAGGACTTGAAAGCGGGGCAGAATTGCAGGAAACCGATTTCAGGAGGTAGACTGGAATTGCATTGAAAGCATAGGAAAAGAGGCAGAACGTCCACAATGATGCACTTGGCCAAAAAGGGCGTATGCGTTTTTTCCTGAATATATTCAGGAAAAAACGCATACGCCCTTTTTGGCCAACCAAGCAAGCTTGCAAAGGAAATCTGCACTACAATGAAGTCTCACTTCCCCCCGGTCAAAAGGGCCATCTGAAAAAAGTGTAAAATCCAGAAAGACAGGACAGGCCATGGAGAACTGGGAGCCTTGTTATGCTGATGGGCGGGATGTAAATTGCCAACAACCACTCGGGAGAAGTGTATGGTGTTTCCTGAAACATCTAAAAAACAAAGCAACAGAACCTAGGGCACTTCCACTTATGGTCCTATAGCTTAGGGAAATTAAAATCAAAAAGACACAGCCACCCCAAAGTTTGGAACGGCTCTGTTTACAAGAACCTCGTTTACAGTACAAGTTCAACATCGCAGAAAGTGAAAAATGGATAAAGAACTTGTGGTATTTACTTACAAAGCAATATCACTCAGCAATGAAATCTGTGTCATCAGGCCCTTAGCAGCACAATGAGTGGATTCAGGTATGATGATTCTAACTGAAATAAGTCACACAGAAAAAGAAACATCATAAGATATCAGTAATACACGGAATGTAAACTTGGCTACACAGGAACTGAATTACAGAACAGAACAGGGTCTCAAATTTAGAAAACCAACTTATTCTTGCTTAAGGGTAAAGGTGAGTTGGGGTGCTGCATAAAACCAGAGATTGAAATGAGCACAGATAAAGTTCCTTAAGCCAAATATGGAATAGACAAGAGCTACTCCTTGCTCAATGAAATGGACTCAACACCCCATATTAAACGCCTAAGAATGTACCTGACTAGTAAGTATCTTAAAACCTATGGATTGCTATGTCTCCGAAAGAGAATCAAGCATGTGTACAGGGGCATAAACGCAGCAGTGATAGGATTGGAGAGGTTCGGTGAGCAAATGAAGACCCTTTGAAGTCATATTGCATGGTACCCATTCCACGGGTTTCAACTACCCAGGTTTAAGGTATTCTTCCTTCAGCTAAAACATGCATGTGGAACCTAGAGTATGATCAACCATGTGATCGGGAGACGTGTTTAAATATGTCTCAGTTTTTGTACCCTGGTACTCGGGTGCAACATTCCAGACGCTTTACTAACACTCTCCCGACTTGGAGAGTCAGTCCCTTTAACCTCCTGTTTGGCCCAGTTTGCAATTTCTGCGGAAGATGAACAGGAATAGCGAGAACCAATGAGAGGCTAGCTGGAGGTGTCTGGACGGGCAAATTTAACTCTCATTTCCCACCAGGAAGAGGAATTAACCAAAGGCTCAGCGTGCCGTGCCAGAACCAGATTAGGGCCTGAAGCCATCCTGCGGTGTTGCGGCCAGCTCAAAAGAAAGCGAGTTGAAGAAAGGAGCTCAGGGGCACTGTAATTCACAAACCTGCAGAGTTATAAATGACAGCTATCGTCCAAAAATAGACTGAAGGAAGGCTGCCAAGAGGACTTGAAAACGGGGCAGAATTGCAGGAAACCGATTTCAGGAGGTAGACTGGAATTGTATTGAAAGCATAAGAAAAGAGGCAGAACGTCCACAATGATGCACTTGGCCAAAAAGGACGTATGCGTTTTTTCCTGAATATATTCAGGAAAAAACGCATACGCCCTTTTTGGCCAACCAAGCAAACTTGCAAAGGAAATCTGCTTTACAATGAAGTCTCACTTCTCCCCGGTCAAAAGGGCCATCTGAAATAAGTGTAAAATCCAGAATAGCAGGACAGGCCATGGAGAACTGGGAGCCTTGTTATGCTGACGGGCGGGATGTAAATTGCCAACAACCACTCCGGAGAAGTGTATGGTGTTTCCTGAAACATCTAAAAAACAAAGCAACAGAGCCTAGGGCACTTCCACTTATGGTCCTATAGCTTAGGGAAATTAAAATCAAAAAGACACAGCCACCCCAAAGTTTGGGACGCCTCCGTTTACAAGAACCTCGTTTACCGTACAAGTTCTATATCACAGAAAGTGAAAAATGCATAAAGAACTTGTGGTACTTACGTACAATGCAGTATCACTCAGCAATGAAATCTATGTCATCAGGCCCGTAGCAGCATAATGAGTGGATTCAGGTACGATGATTCTAACTGAAATAAGTCACACAGAAAAAGAAACATCATAAGATATCAGTAATACACGGAATGTAAACTTGGCTACACAGGAACTGAATTACAGAACAGAACAGGGTCTCAAATTTAGAAAACCAACTTATGCTTGCTTAAGGGTAAAGGTGAGTTGTGGTGCTGCATAAAACCAGAGATTGAAATGAGCACAGATAAAGTTCCTTAAGTCAAACATGGAATAGACAAGAGCTACTCCTTGCTCAACGAAATGGACTCAACACCGCATATTAAACGCCTAAGAATGTACCTGACTAGTAAGTATCTTAAAACCTATGGATTGCTATGTCTCCGAAAGAGAATCAAGCATGTGTACAGGGGCATAAACGCAGCAGTGATAGGATTGGAGAGGTTCGGTGAGCAAATGAAGACCCTTTGAAGTCATATTGCATGGTACCCATTACACGGGTCTTAACTCTCCAGGTTTAAGGTATTCTTCCTTCAGCTAAAACATGCATGTGGAACCTAGAGTATGATCAACCATGTGATCGGGAGACGTGTTCAAATATGTCTCAGTTTTCGTACAGTGGTGCTCGGGTGCAACATTCCAGACGCTTTACTAACACTCTCCCGACTTGGAGAGTCAGCGCCTTTAACCTCCTGTTTGGCCCAGTTTGCAATTTCTGCGGAAGATGAACAGGAATAGCGAGAACCAATGAGAGGCTAGCTGGAGGTGTCTGGACGGGCAAATTTAACTCTCATTTCCCACCAGGAAGAGGAATTAACCAAAGGCTCAGCGTGCTGTGCCGGAACCAGATTAGGGCCTGAAGCCATCCTGCGGTGTTGCGGCCAGCTCAAAAGAAAGCGATTTGAAGAAAGGAGCTCAGGGGCACTGTAATTCACAAACCTGCAGAGTTATAAATGACAGCTATCGTCCAAAAATATACTGAAGTAAGGCTGCCAAGAGGACTTGAAAGCGGGGCAGAATTGCAGGAAACCGATTTCAGGAGGTAGACTGGAATTGCATTGAAAGCATAGGAAAAGAGGCAGAACGTCCACAATGATGCACTTGGCCAAAAAGGGCGTATGCGTTTTTTCCTGAATATATTCAGGAAAAAACGCATACGCCCTTTTTGGCCAACCCAGCAAGCTTGCAAAGGAAATCTGCACTACAATGAAGTCTCACTTCCCCCCGGTCAAAAGGGCCATCTGAAAAAAGTGTAAAATCCAGAAAGGCAGGACAGGCCATGGAGAACTGGGAGCCTTGTTATGCTGATGGGCGGGATGTAAATTGCCAACAACCACTAGGGAGAAGTGTATGGTGTTTCCTGAAACATCTAAAAAACAAAGCAACAGAACCTAGGGCACTTCCACTTATGGTCCTATAGCTTAGGGAAATTAAAATCAAAAAGACACAGCCACCCCAATGTTTGAAACGGCTCTGTTTACAAGAACCTCGTTTACAGTACAAGTTCAACATCGCAGAAAGTGAAAAATGGATAAAGAACTTGTGGTATTTACTTACAAAGCAATATCACTCAGCAATGAAATCTGTGTCATCAGGCCCTTAGCAGCACAATGAGTGGATTCAGGTATGATGATTCTAACTGAAATAAGTCACACAGAAAAAGAAACATCATAAGATATCAGTAATACATGGAATGTAAACTTGGCTACACAGGAACTGAATTACAAAACAGAACAGGGTCTCAAATTTAGAAAACCAACTTATGCTTGCTTAAGGGTAAAGGTGAGTTGGGGTGCTGCATAAAACCAGAGATTGAAATGAGCACAGATAAACTTCCTTAAGCCAAATATGGAATAGACAAGAGCTACTCCTTGCTCAATGAAATGGACTTAACACCCCATATTAAACGCCTAAGAATGTACCTGACTAGTAAGCATCTTAAAACCTATGGATTGCTATGTCTCTGAAAGAGAATCAAGCATGTGTACAGGGGCATAAACGCAGCAGTGATAGGATTGGAGAGGTTCGGTGAGCAAATGAAGACCCTTTGAAGTCATATTGCATGGTACCCATTCCACGGGTTTCAACTACCCAGGTTTAAGGTATTCTTCCTTCAGCTAAAACATGCATGTGGAACCTAGAGTATGATCAACCATGTGATCGGGAGACGTGTTCAAATATGTCTCAGTTTTCCTCCCCTGGTACTCGGGTGCAACATTCCAGACGCTTTACTAACACTCTCCCGACTTGGAGAGTCAGTCCCTTTAACCTCCTGTTTGGCCCAGTTTGCAATTTCTGCGGAAGATGAACAGGAATAGCGAGAACCAATGAGAGGCTAGCTGGAGGTGTCTGGACGGGCAAATTGAACTCTCATTTCCCACCAGGAAGAGGAATTAACCAAAGGCTCAGCGTGCCATGCCGGAACCAGATTAGGGCCTGAAGCCATCCTGCGGTGTTGCGGCCAGCTCAAAAGAAAGCGATTTGAAGAAAGGAGCTCAGGGGCACTGTAATTCACAAACCTGCAGAGTTATAAATGACAGCTATCGTCCAAAAATAGACTGAAGTAAGGCTGCCAAGAGGACTTGAAAGCGGGGCAGAATTGCAGGAAACCGATTTCAGGAGGTAGACTGGAATTGCATTGAAAGCATAGGAAAAGAGGCAGAACGTCCACAATGATGCACTTGGCCAAAAAGGGCGTATGCGTTTTTTCCTGAATATATTCAGGAAAAAACGCATACGCCCTTTTTGGCCAACCAAGCAAGCTTGCAAAGGAAATCTGCACTACAATGAAGTCTCACTTCCCCCCGGTCAAAAGGGCCATCTGAAAAAAGTGTAAAATCCAGAAAGGCAGGACAGGCCATGGAGAACTGGGAGCCTTGTTATGCTGACGGGCGGGATGTAAATTGCCAACAACCACTCGGGAGAAGTTTATCGTGTTTCCTGAAACATCTAAAAAACAAAGCAACAGAACCTAGGGCACTTCCACTTATGGTCCTATAGCTTAGGGAAATTAAAATCAAAAAGACACAGCCACCCCAAAGTTTGGAACAGCTCTGTTTACAAGAACCTCGTTTACAGTACAAGTTCAACATCGCAGAAAGTGAAAAATGGATAAAGAAGTTGTGGTATTTACTTACAAAGCAATATCACTCAGCAATGAAATCTGTGTCATCAGGCCCTTAGCAGCACAATGAGTGGATTCAGGTATGATGATTCTAACTGAAATAAGTCACACAGAAAAAGAAACATCATAAGATATCAGTAATACACGGAATGTAAACTTGGCTACACAGGAACTGAATTACAGAACAGAACAGGGTCTCAAATTTAGAAAACCAACTTATTCTTGCTTAAGGGTAAAGGTGAGTTGGGGTGCTGCATAAAACCAGAGATTGAAATGAGCACAGATAAAGTTCCTTAAGCCAAATATGGAATAGACAAGAGCTACTCCTTGCTCAATGAAATGGACTCAACACCGCATATTAAACGCCTAAGAATGTACCTGACTAGTAAGTATCTTAAAACCTATGGATTGCTATGTCTCCGAAAGAGAATCAAGCATGTGTACAGGGGCATAAACGCAGCAGTGATAGGATTGGAGAGGTTCGGTGAGCAAATGAAGACCCTTTGAAGTCATATTGCATGGTACCCATTCCACGGGTTTCAACTACCCAGGTTTAAGGTATTCTTCCTTCAGCTAAAACATTTATGTGGAACCTAGAGTATGATCAACCATGTGATCGGGAGACGTGTTCAAATATGTCTCAGTTTTCCTCCCCTGGTGTTCGGGTGCAACATTCCAGACACTTTACTAACACTCTCCCGACTTGGAGAGTCAGTCCCTTTAACCTCCTGTTTGGCCCAGTTTGCAATTTCTGCGGAAGATGAACAGGAATAGCGAGAACCAATGAGAGGCTAGCTGGAGGTGTCTGGACGGGCAAATTTAACTCTCATTTTCCACCAGGAAGAGGAATTAACCAAAGGCTCAGCGTGCCCTGCCGGAACCAGATTAGGGCCTGAAGCCATCCTGTGGTGTTGCGGCCAGGTCACAAGAAAGCAAGTTGAAGAAAGGAGCTCAGGGGCACTGTAATTCACAAACCTGCAGAGTTATAAATGACAGCTATCGTCCAAAAATAGACTGAAGTAAGGCTGCCAAGAGGACTTGAAAGCGGGGCAGAATTGCAGGAAACCGATTTCAGGAGGTAGACTGGAATTGCATTGAAAGCATAGGAAAAGAGGCAGAACATCCACAATGATGCACTTGGCCAAAAAGGGCGTATGCGTTTTTTCCTGAATATATTCAGGAAAAAACGCATACGCCCTTTTTGGCCAACCAAGCAAGCTTGCAAAGGAAATCTGCACTACAATGAAGTCTCACTTCCCCCCGGTCAAAAGGGCCATCTGAAAAAAGTGTAAAATCCAGAAAGGCAGGACAGGCCATGGAGAACTGGGAGCCTTGTTATGCTGATGGGCGGGATGTAAATTGCCAACAGACACTTGGGAGAAGTGTATGGTGTTTCCTGAAACATCTAAAAAACAAAGCAACAGAGCCTAGGGCACTTCCACTTATGGTCCTATAGCTTAGGGAAATTAAAATCAAAAAGACACAGCCACCCCAAAGTTTGGAACGGCTCTGTTTACAAGAACCTCGTTTACAGTACAAGTTCAACATCGCAGAAAGTGAAAAATGGATAAAGAACTTGTGGTACTTACGTACAATGCAGTATCACTCAGCAATGAAATCTATGTCATCAGGCCCGTAGCAGCATAATGAGTAGATTCAGGTACGATGATTCTAACTGAAATAAGTCACACAGAAAAAGAAACATCATAAGATATCAGTAATACACGGAATGTAAACTTGGCTACACAGGAACTGAATTCCAAAACAGAACAGGTTCTCAAATTTAGAAAACCAACTTATGCTTGCTTAAGGGGAAAGGTGAGTTGGGTTGCTGCATAAAACCAGAGATTGAAATGAGCACAGATAAAGTTCCTTAAGCCAAATATGGAATAGACAAGAGCTACTCCTTGCTCAACGAAATGGACTCAACACCGCATATTAAACGCCTAAGAATGTACCTGACTAGTAAGTATCTTAAAACCTATGGATTGCTATGTCTCCGAAAGAGAATCAAGCATGTGTACAGGGGCATAAACGCAGCAGTGATAGGATTGGAGAGGTTCGGTGAGCAAATGAAGACCCTTTGAAGTCATATTGCATGGTACCCATTCCACGGGTTTCAACTACCCAGGTTTAAGGTATTCTTCCTTCAGCTAAAACATTTATGTGGAACCTAGAGTATGATCAACCATGTGATCGGGAGACGTGTTCAAATATGTCTCAGTTTTCGTACCTGGTACTCGGGTGCAACATTCCAGACGCTTTACTAACACTCTCCCGACTTGGAGAGTCAGTCCCTTTAACCTCCTGTTTGGCCCAGTTTGCAATTTCTGCGGAAGATGAACAGGAATAGCGAGAACCAATGAGAGGCTAGCTGGAGGTGTCTGGACGGGCAAATTTAACTCTCATTTCCCACCAGGAAGAGGAATTAACCAAAGGCTCAGCGTGCCGTGCCGGAACCAGATTAGGGCCTGAAGCCATCCTGCGGTGTTGCGGCCAGCTCAAAAGAAAGCGAGTTGAAGAAAGGAGCTCAGGGGCACTGTAATTCACAAACCTGCAGAGTTATAAATGACAGCTATCGTCCAAAAATATACTGAAGTAAGGCTGCCAAGAGGACTTGAAAGCGGGGCAGAATTGCAGGAAACCGATTTCAGGAGGTAGACTGGAATTGCATTGAAAGCATAGGAAAAGAGGCAGAACGTCCACAATGATGCACTTGGCCAAAAAGGGCGTATGCGTTTTTTCCTGAATATATTCAGGAAAAAACGCATACGCCCTTTTTGGCCAACCAAGCAAGCTTGCAAAGGAAATCTGCACTACAATGAAGTCTCACTTCCCCCCGGTCAAAAGGGCCATCTGAAAAAAGTGTAAAATCCAGAAAGGCAGGACAGGCCATGGAGAACTGGGAGCCTTGTTATGCTGACGGGCGGGATGTAAATTGCCAACAACCACTCGGGAGAAGTTTATCGTGTTTCCTGAAACATCTAAAAAACAAAGCAACAGAACCTAGGGCACTTCCACTTATGGTCCTATAGCTTAGGGAAATTAAAATCAAAAAGACACAGCCACCCCAAAGTTTGGAACGGCTCTGTTTACAAGAACGTCATTTACAGTACAAGTTCAACATCGCAGAAAGTGAAAAATGGATAAAGAACTTGTGGTATTTACTTACAAAGCAATATCACTCAGCAATGAAATCTGTGTCATCAGGCCCTTAGCAGCACAATGAGTGGATTCAGGTATGATGATTCTAACTGAAATAAGTCACACAGAAAAAGAAACATCATAAGATATCAGTAATACACGGAATGTAAACTTGGCTACACAGGAACTGAATTACAGAACAGAACAGGGTCTCAAATTTAGAAAACCAACTTATGCTTGCTTAAGGGGAAAGGTGAGTTGCGGTGCTGCATAAAACCAGAGATTGAAATGAGCACAGATAAAGTTCCTTAAGTCAAATATGGAATAGACAAGAGCTACTCCTTGCTCAACGAAATGGACTCAACACCGCATATTAAACGCCTAAGAATGTACCTGACTAGTAAGTATCTTAAAACCTATGGATTGCTATGTCTCCGAAAGAGAATCAAGCATGTGTACAGGGGCATAAACGCAGCAGTGATAGGATTGGAGAGGTTCGGTGAGCAAATGAAGACCCTTTGAAGTCATATTGCATGGTACCCATTACACGGGTCTTAACTCTCCAGGTTTAAGGTATTCTTCCTTCAGCTAAAACATGCATGTGGAACCTAGAGTATGATCAACCATGTGATCGGGAGACGTGTTCAAATATGTCTCAGTTTTCGTACCCTGGTACTCGGGTGCAACATTCCAGACGCTTTACTAACACTCTCCCGACTTGGAGAGTCAGCGCCTTTAACCTCCTGTTTGGCCCAGTTTGCAATTTCTGCGGAAGATGAACAGGAATAGCGAGAACCAATGAGAGACTAGCTGGAGGTGTCTGGACGGGCAAATTTAACTCTCATTTCCCACCAGGAAAAGGAAATAACCAAAGGCTCAGCGTGCCATACCGGAACCAGATTAGGGCCTGAAGCCATCCTGCGGTGTTGCGGCCAGGTCAAAAGAAAGCGAGTTGAAGAAAGGAGCTCAGGGGCACTGTAATTCACAAACCTGCAGAGTTATAAATGACAGCTATCGTCCAAAAATAGACTGAAGTAAGGCTGCCAAGAGGACTTGAAAGCGGGGCAGAATTGCAGGAAACTGATTTCAGGAGGTAGACTGGAATTGCATTGAAAGCATAGGAAAAGAGGCAGAACGTCCACAATGATGCACTTGGCCAAAAAGGGCGTATGCGTTTTTTCCTGAATATATTCAGGAAAAAACGCATACGCCCTTTTTGGCCAACCAAGCAAGCTTGCAAAGGAAATCTGCACTACAATGAAGTCTCACTTCCCCCCGGTCAAAAGGGCCATCTGAAAAAAGTGTAAAATCCAGAAAGGCAGGACAGGCCATGGAGAACTGGGAGCCTTGTTATGCTGATGGGCGGGATGTAAATTGCCAACAGACACTCGGGAGAAGTGTATGGTGTTTCCTGAAACATCTAAAAAACAAAGCAACAGAGCCTAGGGCACTGCCACTTATGGTCCTATAGCTTAGGGAAATTAAAATCAAAAAGACACAGCCACCCCAAAGTTTGGGACGCCTCTGTTTACAAGAACCTCGTTTACAGTACAAGTTCAACATCGCAGAAAGTGAAAAATGGATAAAGAAGTTGTGGTATTTACTTACAAAGCAATATCACTCAGCAATGAAATCTATGTCATCAGGCCCTTAGCATCACAATGAGTGGATTCAGGTATGATGATTCTAACTGAAATAAGTCACACAGAAAAAGGAACATCATAAGATATCAGTAATACACGGAATGTAAACTTGGCTACACAGGAACTGAATTACAGAACAGAACATGGTCTCAAATTTAGAAAACCAACTTATGCTTGCTTAAGGGTAAAGGTGAGTTGGGGTGCTGCATAAAACCAGAGATTGAAATGAGCACAGATAAAGTTCCTTAAGTCAAATATGGAATAGACAAGAGCTACTCCTTGCTCAACGAAATGGACTCAACACCGCATATTAAACGCCTAAGAATGTACCTGACTAGTAAGTATCTTAAAACCTATGGATTGCTATGTCTCCAAAAGAGAATCAAGCGTGTGTACAGGGGCATAAACGCAGCAGTGATAGGATTGGAGAGGTTCGGTGAGCAAATGAAGACCCTTTGAAGTCATATTGCATGGTACCCATTCCACGGGTCTCAACTCTCCAGGTTTAAGGTATTCTTCCTTCAGCTAAAACATGCATGTGGAACCCAAGTATGATCAACCATGTGAACGGGAGACGTGTTCAAATATGTCTCAGTTTTCGTACCCTGGTACTCGGGTGCAACATTCCAGACGCTTTTCTAACACTCTCCCGACTTGGAGAGTCAGTCCCTTTAACCTCCTGTTTGGCCCAGTTTGCAATTTCTGCGGAAGATGAACAGGAATAGCGAGAACCAATGAGAGACTAGCTGGAGGTGTCTGGACGGGCAAATTTAACTCTCATTTCCCACCAGGAAGAGGAAATAACCAAAGGCTCAGCGTGCCGTGCCGGAACCAGATTAGGGCCTGAAGCCATCCTGCGGTGTTGCGGCCAGCTCAAAAGAAAGCGAGTTGAAGAAAGGAGCTCAGGGGCACTGTAATTCACAAACCTGCAGAGTTATAAATGACAGCTATCGTCCAAAAATAAACTGAAGTAAGGCTGCCAAGAGGACTTGAAAGCGGGGCAGAATTGCAGGAAACCGATTTCAGGAGGTAGACTGGAATTGCATTGAAAGCATAGGAAAAGAGGCAGAACGTCCACAATGATGCACTTGGCCAAAAAGGGCGTATGCGTTTTTTCCTGAATATATTCAGGAAAAAACGCATACGCCCTTTTTGGCCAACCAAGCAAGATTGCAAAGGAAATCTGCACTACAATGAAGTCTCACTTCCCCCCGGTCAAAAGGGCCATCTGAAAAAAGTGTAAAATCCAGAAAGGCAGGACAGGCCATGGAGAACTGGGAGCCTTGTTATGCTGATGGGCGGGATGTAAATTGCCAACAGACACTCGGGAGAAGTGTATGGTGTTTCCTGAAACATCTAAAAAACAAAGCAACAGAGCCTAGGGCACTTCCACTTATGGTCCTATAGCTTAGGGAAATTAAAATAAAAAAGACACAGCCACCCCAAAGTTTGGGACGCCTCTGTTTACAAGGACCTCGTTTACCGTACAAGTTCAACATCGCAGAAAGTGAAAAATGGATAAAGAAGTTGTGGTATTTACTTACAAAGCAATATCACTCAGCAATGAATTCTATGTCATCAGGCCCTTAGCAGTACAATGAGTGGATTCAGGTATGATGATTGTAACTGAAATAAGTCACAAGAAAAAGACACATCATAAGATATCTGTAATACACGGAATGTAAACTTGGCTACACAGGAACTGAATTACAGAACAGAACAGGGTCTCAAATTTAGAAAACCAACTTATGCTTGCTTAAGGGGAAAGGTGAGTTGGGGTGCTGCATAAAACCAGAGATTGAAATGAGCACAGATAAATTCCTTAAGCCAAATATGGAATAGACAAGAGCTACTCCTTGCTCAACGAAATGGACTCAACACCGCATATTAAACGCCTAAGAATGTACCTGACTAGTAAGTATCTTAAAACCTATGGATTGCTATGTCTCCGAAAGAGAATCAAGCATGTGTACAGGGGCATAAACGCAGCAGTGATAGGATTGGAGAGGTTCGGTGAGCAAATGAAGACCCTTTGAAGTCATATTGCATGGTACCCATTCCACGGGTTTCAACTACACAGGGTTTAGGTATTCTTCCTTCAGCTAAAACATGCATGTGGAACCCAAGTATGATCAACCATGTGGACGGGAGACGTGTTCAAATATGTCTCAGTTTTCCTCCCCTGGTACTCGGGTGCAACATTCCAGACGCTTTACTAACACTCTCCCCACTTGGAGAGTCAGCGCCTTTAACCTCCTGTTTGGCCCAGTTTGCAATTTCTGCGGAAGATGAACAGGAATAGCGAGAACCAATGAGAGGCTAGCTGGAGGTGTCTGGACGGGCAAATTTAACTCTCAATTCCCACCAGGAAGAGGAAATAACCAAAGGCTCAGCGTGCCGTACCGGAACCAGATTAGGGCCTGAAGCCATCCTGCGGTGTTGCGGCCAGCTCAAAAGAAAGCGAGTTTAAGAAAGGAGCTCAGGGGCACTGTAATTCACAAACCTGCAGAGTTATAAATGACAGCTATCGTCCAAAAATAGACTGAAGTAAGGCTGCCAAGAGGACTTGAAAGCGGGGCAGAATTGCAGGAAACCGATTTCAGGAGGTAGACTGGAATTGCATTGAAAGCATAGGAAAAGAGGCAGAACGTCCACAATGATGCACTTGGCCAAAAAGGGCGTATGCGTTTTTTCCTGAATATATTCAGGAAAAAACGCATACGCCCTTTTTGGCCAACCAAGCAAGCTTGCAAAGGAAATCTGCACTACAATGAAGTCTCACTTCCCCCAGGTCAAAAGGGCCATCTGAAAAAAGTGTAAAATCCAGAAAGGCAGGACAGGCCATGGAGAACTGGGAGCCTTGTTATGCTGATGGGCGGGATGTAAATTGCCAACAGACACTCGGGAGAAGTGTATGGTGTTTCCTGAAACATCTAAAAAACAAAGCAACAGAGCCTAGGGCACTTCCACTTATGGTCCTATAGCTTAGGGAAATTAAAATAAAAAAGACACAGCCACCCCAAAGTTTGGGACGCCTCTGTTTACAAGAACCTCGTTTACCGTACAAGTTCAACATCGCAGAAAGTGAAAAATGGATAAAGAAGTTGTGGTATTTACTTACAAAGCAATATCACTCAGCAATGAATTCTATGTCATCAGGCCCTTAGCAGTACAATGAGTGGATTCAGGTATGATGATTGTAACTGAAATAAGTCACACAGAAAAAGAAACATCATAAGATATCTGTAATACACGGAATGTAAACTTGGCTACACAGGAACTGAATTACAGAACAGAACAGGGTCTCAAATTTAGAAAACCAACTTATGCTTGCTTAAGGGGAAAGGTGAGTTGGGGTGCTGCATAAAACCAGAGATTGAAATGAGCACAGATAAATTCCTTAAGCCAAATATGGAATAGACAAGAGCTACTCCTTGCTCAACGAAATGGACTCAACACCGCATATTAAACGCCTAAGAATGTACCTGACTAGTAAGTATCTTAAAACCTATGGATTGCTATGTCTCCGAAAGAGAATCAAGCATGTGTACAGGGGCATAAACGCAGCAGTGATAGGATTGGAGAGGTTCGGTGAGCAAATGAAGACCCTTTGAAGTCATATTGCATGGTACCCATTCCACGGGTTTCAACTACACAGGGTTTAGGTATTCTTCCTTCAGCTAAAACATGCATGTGGAACCCAAGTATGATCAACCATGTGGACGGGAGACGTGTTCAAATATGTCTCAGTTTTCCTCCCCTGGTACTCGGGTGCAACATTCCAGACGCTTTACTAACACTCTCCCCACTTGGAGAGTCAGCGCCTTTAACCTCCTGTTTGGCACAGTTTGCAATTTCTGCGGAAGATGAACAGGAATAGTGAGAACCAATGAGAGGCTAGCTGGAGGTGTCTGGACGGGCAAATTTAACTCGCATTTCCCACCATTAGGAGGAAATAACCAAAGGCTCAGCGTGCCGTGCCAGAACCAGATTAGGGCCTGAAGCCATCCTGCGGTGTTGCGGCCAGGTCACAAGAAAGCGAGTTGAAGAAAGGAGCTCAGGGGCACTGTAATTCACAAACCTGCAGAGTTATAAATGACAGCTATCGTCCAAAAATAAACTGAAGTAAGGCTGCCAAGAGGACTTGAAAGCGGGGCAGAATTGCAGGAAACCGATTTCAGGAGGTAGACTGGAATTGCATTGAAAGCATAGGAAAAGAGGCAGAACGTCCACAATGATGCACTTGGCCAAAAAGGGCGTATGCGTTTTTTCCTGAATATATTCAGGAAAAAACGCATACGCCCTTTTTGGCCAACCAAGCAAGCTTGCAAAGGAAATCTGCACTACAATGAAGTCTCACTTCCCCCCGGTCAAAAGGGCCATTTGAAAAAAGTGTAAAATCCAGAAAGGCAGGACAGGCCATGGAGAACTGGGAGTCTTGTTATGCTGATGGGCGGGATGTAAAAACGCATACGCACTTTTTGGCCAACCAAGCAAGCTTGCAAAGGAAATCTGCACTACAATGAAGTCTCACTTCCCCCAGGTCAAAAGGGCCATCTGAAAAAAGTGTAAAATCCAGAAAGGCAGGACAGGCCATGGAGAACTGGGAGCCTTGTTATGCTGATGGGCGGGATGTAAATTGCCAACAACCACTCGGGAGAAGTCTATGGTGTTTCCTGAAACATCTAAAAAACAAAACAACAGAACCTAGGGCACTTCCACTTATGGTCCTATAGCTTAGGGAAATTAAAATCAAAAAGACACAGCCACCCCAAAGTTTGGAACGGCTCTGTTTACAAATACCTCGTTTACAGTACAAGTTCAACATCGCAGAAAGTGAAAAATGGATAAAGAAGTTGTGGTATTTACTTACAAAGCAATATCACTCAGCAATGAAATCTGTGTCATCAGGCCCTTAGCAGCACAATGAGTGGATTCAGGTATGATGATTCTAACTGAAATAAGTCACACAGAAAAAGAAACATCATAAGATATCAGTAATACACGGAATGTAAACTTGGCTACACAGGAACTGAATTACAGAACAGAACAGGGTCTCAAATGTAGAAAACCAACTTATGCTTGCTTAAGGGGAAAGGTGAGTTGGGGTGCTGCATAAAACCAGAGATTGAAATGAGCACAGATAAAGTTCCTTAGGCCAAATATGGAATAGACAAGAGCTACTCCTTGCTCAACGAAATGGACTCAACACCGCATATTAAACGCCTAAGAATGTACCTGACTAGTAAGTATCTTAAAACCTATAGATTGCTATGTCTCCGAAAGAGAATCAAGCATGTGTACAGGGGCATAAACGCAGCAATGATAGGATTGGAGAGGTTCGGTGAGCAAATGAAGACCCTTTGAAGTCATATTGCATGGTACCCATTCCACGGGTTTCAACTACCCAGGTTTTAGGTATTCTTCCTACAGCTAAAACATGCATGTGGAACCCAGAGTATGATCAACCATGTGATCGGGAGACGTGTTCAAATATGTCTCAGTTTTCCTCCCCTGGTACTCGGGTGCAACATTCCAGACGCTTTACTAACACTCTCCCCACTTGGAGAGTCAGCGCCTTTAACCTCCTGTTTGGCACAGTTTGCAATTTCTGCGGAAGATGAACAGGAATAGTGAGAACCAATGAGAGGCTAGCTGGAGGTGTCTGGACGGGCAAATTTAACTCGCATTTCCCACCATGAGGAGGAAATAACCAAAGGCTCAGCGTGCCGTGCCAGAACCAGATTAGGGCCTGAAGCCATCCTGCGGTGTTGCGGCCAGGTCACAAGAAAGCGAGTTGAAGAAAGGAGCTCAGGGGCACTGTAATTCACAAACCTGCAGAGTTATAAATGACAGCTATCGTCCAAAAATAGACTGAAGTAAGGCTGCCAAGAGGACTTGAAAGCGGGGCAGAATTGCAGGAAACCGATTTCAGGAGGTAGACTGGAATTGCATTGAAAGCATAGGAAAAGAGGCAGAACGTCCACAATGATGCACTTGGCCAAAAAGGGCGTATGCGTTTTTTCCTGAATATATTCAGGAAAAAACGCATACGCCCTTTTTGGCCAACCAAGCAAGCTTGCAAAGGAAATCTGCACTACAATGAAGTCTCACTTCCCCCCGGTCAAAAGGGCCATTTGAAAAAAGTGTAAAATCCAGAAAGGCAGGACAGGCCATGGAGAACTGGGAGTCTTGTTATGCTGATGGGCGGGATGTAAAAACGCATACGCACTTTTTGGCCAACCAAGCAAGCTTGCAAAGGAAATCTGCACTACAATGAAGTCTCACTTCCCCCAGGTCAAAAGGGCCATCTGAAAAAAGTGTAAAATCCAGAAAGGCAGGACAGGCCATGGAGAACTGGGAGCCTTGTTATGCTGATGGGCGGGATGTAAATTGCCAACAACCACTCGGGAGAAGTCTATGGTGTTTCCTGAAACATCTAAAAAACAAAACAACAGAACCTAGGGCACTTCCACTTATGGTCCTATAGCTTAGGGAAATTAAAATCAAAAAGACACAGCCACCCCAAAGTTTGGAACGGCTCTGTTTACAAATACCTCGTTTACAGTACAAGTTCAACATCGCAGAAAGTGAAAAATGGATAAAGAAGTTGTGGTATTTACTTACAAAGCAATATCACTCAGCAATGAAATCTGTGTCATCAGGCCCTTAGCAGCACAATGAGTGGATTCAGGTATGATGATTCTAACTGAAATAAGTCACACAGAAAAAGAAACATCATAAGATATCAGTAATACACGGAATGTAAACTTGGCTACACAGGAACTGAATTACAGAACAGAACAGTGTCTCAAATGTAGAAAACCAACTTATGCTTGCTTAAGGGGAAAGGTGAGTTGGGGTGCTGCATAAAACCAGAGATTGAAATGAGCACAGATAAAGTTCCTTAGGCCAAATATGGAATAGACAAGAGCTACTCCTTGCTCAACGAAATGGACTCAACACCGCATATTAAACGCCTAAGAATGTACCTGACTAGTAAGTATCTTAAAACCTATAGATTGCTATGTCTCCGAAAGAGAATCAAGCATGTGTACAGGGGCATAAACGCAGCAATGATAGGATTGGAGAGGTTCGGTGAGCAAATGAAGACCCTTTGAAGTCATATTGCATGGTACCCATTCCACGGGTTTCAACTACCCAGGTTTTAGGTATTCTTCCTTCAGCTAAAACATGCATGTGGAACCCAGAGTATGATCAACCATGTGATCGGGAGACGTGTTCAAATATGTCTCAGTTTTCCTCCCCTGGTACTCGGGTGCAACATTCCAGACGCTTTACTAACACTCTCCCCACTTGGAGAGTCAGCGCCTTTAACCTCCTGTTTGGCACAGTTTGCAATTTCTGCGGAAGATGAACAGGAATAGTGAGAACCAATGAGAGGCTAGCTGGAGGTGTCTGGACGGGCAAATTTAACTCGCATTTCCCACCATGAGGAGGAAATAACCAAAGGCTCAGCGTGCCGTGCCAGAACCAGATTAGGGCCTGAAGCCATCCTGCGGTGTTGCGGCCAGGTCACAAGAAAGCGAGTTGAAGAAAGGAGCTCAGGGGCACTGTAATTCACAAACATGCAGAGTTATAAATGACAGCTATCGTCCAAAAATAAACTGAAGTAAGGCTGCCAAGAGGACTTGAAAGCGGGGCAGAATTGCAGGAAACCGATTTCAGGAGGTAGACTGGAATTGCATTGAAAGCATAGGAAAAGAGGCAGAACGTCCACAATGATGCACTTGGCCAAAAAGGGCGTATGCGTTTTTTCCTGAATATATTCAGGAAAAAACGCATACGCCCTTTTTGGCCAACCAAGCAAGCTTGCAAAGGAAATCTGCACTACAATGAAGTCTCACTTCCCCCCGGTCAAAAGGGCCATTTGAAAAAAGTGTAAAATCCAGAAAGGCAGGACAGGCCATGGAGAACTGGGAGTCTTGTTATGCTGATGGGCGGGATGTAAAAACGCATACGCACTTTTTGGCCAACCAAGCAAGCTTGCAAAGGAAATCTGCACTACAATGAAGTCTCACTTCCCCCAGGTCAAAAGGGCCATCTGAAAAAAGTGTAAAATCCAGAAAGGCAGGACAGGCCATGGAGAACTGGGAGCCTTGTTATGCTGATGGGCGGGATGTAAATTGCCAACAACCACTCGGGAGAAGTCTATGGTGTTTCCTGAAACATCTAAAAAACAAAACAACAGAACCTAGGGCACTTCCACTTATGGTCCTATAGCTTAGGGAAATTAAAATCAAAAAGACACAGCCACCCCAAAGTTTGGAACGGCTCTGTTTACAAATACCTCGTTTACAGTACAAGTTCAACATCGCAGAAAGTGAAAAATGGATAAAGAAGTTGTGGTATTTACTTACAAAGCAATATCACTCAGCAATGAAATCTGTGTCATCAGGCCCTTAGCAGCACAATGAGTGGATTCAGGTATGATGATTCTAACTGAAATAAGTCACACAGAAAAAGAAACATCATAAGATATCAGTAATACACGGAATGTAAACTTGGCTACACAGGAACTGAATTACAGAACAGAACAGGGTCTCAAATGTAGAAAACCAACTTATGCTTGCTTAAGGGGAAAGGTGAGTTGGGGTGCTGCATAAAACCAGAGATTGAAATGAGCACAGATAAAGTTCCTTAGGCCAAATATGGAATAGACAAGAGCTACTCCTTGCTCAACGAAATGGACTCAACACCGCATATTAAACGCCTAAGAATGTACCTGACTAGTAAGTATCTTAAAACCTATAGATTGCTATGTCTCCGAAAGAGAATCAAGCATGTGTACAGGGGCATAAACGCAGCAATGATAGGATTGGAGAGGTTCGGTGAGCAAATGAAGACCCTTTGAAGTCATATTGCATGGTACCCATTCCACGGGTTTCAACTACCCAGGTTTTAGGTATTCTTCCTTCAGCTAAAACATGCATGTGGAACCCAGAGTATGATCAACCATGTGATCGGGAGACGTGTTCAAATATGTCTCAGTTTTCCTCCCCTGGTACTCGGGTGCAACATTCCAGACGCTTTACTAACACTCTCCCCACTTGGAGAGTCAGCGCCTTTAACCTCCTGTTTGGCACAGTTTGCAATTTCTGCGGAAGATGAACAGGAATAGTGAGAACCAATGAGAGGCTAGCTGGAGGTGTCTGGACGGGCAAATTTAACTCGCATTTCCCACCATGAGGAGGAAATAACCAAAGGCTCAGCGTGCCGTGCCAGAACCAGATTAGGGCCTGAAGCCATCCTGCGGTGTTGCGGCCAGGTCACAAGAAAGCGAGTTGAAGAAAGGAGCTCAGGGGCACTGTAATTCACAAACCTGCAGAGTTATAAATGACAGCTATCGTCCAAAAATAAACTGAAGTAAGGCTGCCAAGAGGACTTGAAAGCGGGGCAGAATTGCAGGAAACCGATTTCAGGAGGTAGACTGGAATTGCATTGAAAGCATAGGAAAAGAGGCAGAACGTCCACAATGATGCACTTGGCCAAAAAGGGCGTATGCGTTTTTTCCTGAATATATTCAGGAAAAAACGCATACGCCCTTTTTGGCCAACCAAGCAAGCTTGCAAAGGAAATCTGCACTACAATGAAGTCTCACTTCCCCCCGGTCAAAAGGGCCATTTGAAAAAAGTGTAAAATCCAGAAAGGCAGGACAGGCCATGGAGAACTGGGAGTCTTGTTATGCTGATGGGCGGGATGTAAAAACGCATACGCACTTTTTGGCCAACCAAGCAAGCTTGCAAAGGAAATCTGCACTACAATGAAGTCTCACTTCCCCCAGGTCAAAAGGGCCATCTGAAAAAAGTGTAAAATCCAGAAAGGCAGGACAGGCCATGGAGAACTGGGAGCCTTGTTATGCTGATGGGCGGGATGTAAATTGCCAACAACCACTCGGGAGAAGTCTATGGTGTTTCCTGAAACATCTAAAAAACAAAACAACAGAACCTAGGGCACTTCCACTTATGGTCCTATAGCTTAGGGAAATTAAAATCAAAAAGACACAGCCACCCCAAAGTTTGGGACGCCTCTGTTTACAAATACCTCGTTTACAGTACAAGTTCAACATCGCAGAAAGTGAAAAATGGATAAAGAAGTTGTGGTATTTACTTACAAAGCAATATCACTCAGCAATGAAATCTGTGTCATCAGGCCCTTAGCAGCACAATGAGTGGATTCAGGTATGATGATTCTAACTGAAATAAGTCACACAGAAAAAGAAACATCATAAGATATCAGTAATACACGGAATGTAAACTTGGCTACACAGGAACTGAATTACAGAACAGAACAGGGTCTCAAATGTAGAAAACCAACTTATGCTTGCTTAAGGGGAAAGGTGAGTTGGGGTGCTGCATAAAACCAGAGATTGAAATGAGCACAGATAAAGTTCCTTAGGCCAAATATGGAATAGACAAGAGCTACTCCTTGCTCAACGAAATGGACTCAACACCGCATATTAAACGCCTAAGAATGTACCTGACTAGTAAGTATCTTAAAACCTATAGATTGCTATGTCTCCGAAAGAGAATCAAGCATGTGTACAGGGGCATAAACGCAGCAATGATAGGATTGGAGAGGTTCGGTGAGCAAATGAAGACCCTTTGAAGTCATATTGCATGGTACCCATTCCACGGGTTTCAACTACCCAGGTTTTAGGTATTCTTCCTTCAGCTAAAACATGCATGTGGAACCCAGAGTATGATCAACCATGTGATCGGGAGACGTGTTCAAATATGTCTCAGTTTTCCTCCCCTGGTACTCGGGTGCAACATTCCAGACGCTTTACTAACACTCTCCCCACTTGGAGAGTCAGCGCCTTTAACCTCCTGTTTGGCACAGTTTGCAATTTCTGCGGAAGATGAACAGGAATAGTGAGAACCAATGAGAGGCTAGCTGGAGGTGTCTGGACGGGCAAATTTAACTCGCATTTCCCACCATGAGGAGGAAATAACCAAAGGCTCAGCGTGCCGTGCCAGAACCAGATTAGGGCCTGAAGCCATCCTGCGGTGTTGCGGCCAGGTCACAAGAAAGCGAGTTGAAGAAAGGAGCTCAGGGGCACTGTAATTCACAAACCTGCAGAGTTATAAATGACAGCTATCGTCCAAAAATAGACTGAAATAAGGCTGCCAAGAGGACTTGAAAGCGGGGCAGAATTGCAGGAAACCGATTTCAGGAGGTAGACTGGAATTGCATTGAAAGCATAGGAAAAGAGGCAGAACGTCCACAATGATGCACTTGGCCAAAAAGGGCGTATGCGTTTTTTCCTGAATATATTCAGGAAAAAACACATACGCCCTTTTTGGCCAACCAAGCAAGCTTGAAAAGGAAATCTGCACTACAATGAAGTCTCACTTCCCCCCGGTCAAAAGGGCCATTTGAAAAAAGTGTAAAATCCAGAAAGGCAGGACAGGCCATGGAGAACTGGGAGTTTTGTTATGCTGATGGGCGGGATGTAAAAACGCATACCCACTTTTTGGCCAACCAAGCAAGCTTGCAAAGGAAATCTGCACTACAATGAAGTCTCACTTCCCCCAGGTCAAAAGGGCCAACTGAAAAAAGTGTAAAATCCAGAAAGGCAGGACAGGCCATGGAGAACTGGGAGCCTTGTTATGCTGATGGGCGGGATGTAAATTGCCAACAACCACTCGGGAGAAGTGTATGGTGTTTCCTGAAACATCTAAAAAACAAAGCAACAGAACCTAGGGCACTTCCACTTATGGTCCTATAGCTTAGGGAAATTAAAATCAAAAAGACACAGCCACCCCAAAGTTTGGAACGGCTCTGTTTACAAATACCTCGTTTACAGTACAAGTTCAACATCGCAGAAAGTGAAAAATGGATAAAGAAGTTGTGGTATTTACTTACAAAGCAATATCACTCAGCAATGAAATCTGTGTCATCAGGCCCTTAGCAGCACAATGAGTGGATTCAGGTATGATGATTCTAACTGAAATAAGTCACACAGAAAAAGAAACATCATAAGATATCAGTAATACACGGAATGTAAACTTGGCTACACAGGAACTGAATTACAGAACAGAACAGGGTCTCAAATTTAGAAAACCAACTTATGCTTGCTTAAGGGGAAAGGTGAGTTGGGGTGCTGCATAAAACCAGAGATTGAAATGAGCACAGATAAAGTTCCTTAGGCCAACTATGGAATAGACAAGAGCTACTCCTTGCTCAACGAAATGGACTCAACACCGCATATTAAACGCCTAAGAATGTACCTGACTAGTAAGTATCTTAAAACCTATAGATTGCTATGTCTCCAAAAGAGAATCAAGCATGTGTACAGGGGCATAAACGCAGCAATGATAGGATTGGAGAGGTTCGGTGAGCAAATGAAGACCCTTTGAAGTCATATTGCATGGTACCCATTCCACGGGTTTCAACTACCCAGGTTTTAGGTATTCTTCCTTCAGCTAAAACATGCATGTGGAACCCAGAGTATGATCAACCATGTGATCGGGAGACGTGTTCAAATATGTCTCAGTTTTCCTCCCCTGGTACTCGGGTGCAACATTCCAGACGCTTTACTAACACTCTCCCCACTTGGAGAGTCAGCGCCTTTAACCTCCTGTTTGGCACAGTTTGCAATTTCTGCGGAAGATGAACAGGAATAGTGAGAACCAATGAGAGGCTAGCTGGAGGTGTCTGGACGGGCAAATTTAACTCGCATTTCCCACCATGAGGAGGAAATAACCAAAGGCTCAGCGTGCCGTGCCAGAACCAGATTAGGGCCTGAAGCCATCCTGCGGTGTTGCGGCCAGGTCACAAGAAAGCGAGTTGAAGAAAGGAGCTCAGGGGCACTGTAATTCACAAACCTGCAGAGTTATAAATGACAGCTATCGTCCAAAAATAGACTGAAGTAAGGCTGCCAAGAGGACTTGAAAGCGGGGCAGAATTGCAGGAAACCGATTTCAGGAGGTAGACTGGAATTGCATTGAAAGCATAGGAAAAGAGGCAGAACGTCCACAATGATGCACTTGGCCAAAAAGGGCGTATGCGTTTTTTCCTGAATATATTCAGGAAAAAACGCATACGCCCTTTTTGGCCAACCAAGCAAGCTTGCAAAGGAAATCTGCACTACAATGAAGTCTCACTTCCCCCCGGTCAAAAGGGCCATCTGAAAAAAGTGTAAAATCCAGAAAGGCAGGACAGGCCATGGAGAACTGGGAGCCTTGTTATGCTGATGGGCGGGATGTAAATGGCCAAAAGACACTTGGGAGAAGTGTATGGTGTTTCCTGAAACATCTAAAAAACAAAGCAACAGAGCCTAGGGCACTTCCACTTATGGTCCTATAGCTTAGGGAAATTAAAATCAAAAAGACACAGCCACCCCAAAGTTTGGAATGGCTCTGTTTACAAGAACCTCGTTTACAGTACAAGTTCAACATCGCAGAAAGTGAAAAATGGATAAAGAACTTGTGGTATTCACTTACAAAGCAATATCACTCAGCAATGAAATCTATGTCATCAGGCCCTTAGCAGCACAATGAGTGGATTCAGGTATGATGATTCTAACTGAAATAAGTCACACAGAAAAAGAAACATCATAAGATATCAGTAATACACGGAATGGAAACTTGGCTACACAGGAACTGAATTACAGAACAGAACAGGGTCTCAAATTTAGAAAAACAACTTATGCTTGCTTAAGGGTAAAGGTGAGTTGGGGTGCTGCATAAAACCAGAGATTGAAATGAGCACAGATAAAGTTCCTTAAGCCAAATATGGAATAGACAAGAGCTACTCCTTGCTCAACGAAATGGACTCAACACCGCATATTAAACGACTAAGAATGTACCTGACTTTTAAGTATCTTAAAACCTATGGATTGCTATGTCTCCGAAAGAGAATCAAGCATGTGTACAGGGGCATAAACGCAGCAGTGATAGGATTGGAGAGGTTCGGTGAGCAAATGAAGACCCTTTGAAGTCATATTGCATGGTACCCATTCCACGGGTTTCAACTACCCAGGTTTAAGGTATTCTTCCTTCAGCTAAAACATGCATGTGGAACCTAGAGTATGATCAACCATGTGATCGGGAGACGTGTTCAAATATGTCTCAGTTTTCCTCCCCTGGTACTCGGGTGCAACATTCCAGACGCTTTACTAACACTCTCCCCACTTGGAGAGTCAGCGCCTTTAACCTCCTGTTTGGCCCAGTTTGCAATTTCTGCGGAAGATGAACAGGAATAGCGAGAACCAATGAGAGGCTAGCTGGAGGTGTCTGGACGGGCAAATTTAACTCTCATTTCCCACCAGGAAGAGGAATTAACCAAAGGCTCAGCGTGCCGGGCCGGAACCAGATTAGGGCCTGAAGCCATCCTGCGGTGTTGCGGCCAGGTCACAAGAAAGCGAGTTGAAGAAAGGAGCTCAGGGGCACTGTAATTCACAAACCTGCAGAGTTATAAATGACAGCTATCGTCCAAAAATAGACTGAAGTAAGGCTGCCAAGAGGACTTGAAAGCGGGGCAGAATTGCAGAAAACCGATTTCAGGAGGTAGACTGGAATTGCATTGAAAGCATAGGAAAAGAGGCAGAACGTCCACAATGATGCACTTGGCCAAAAAGGGCGTATGCGTTTTTTCCTGAATATATTCAGGAAAAAACGCATACGCCCTTTTTGGCCAACCAAGCAAGCTTGCAAAGGAAATCTGCACTACAATGAAGTCTCACTTCCCCCCGGTCAAAAGGGCCATCTGAAAAAAGTGTAAAATCCAGAAAGGCAGGACAGGCCATGGAGAACTGGGAGCCTTGTTATGCTGATGGGCGGGATGTAAATTGCCAACAGACACTCGGGAGAAGTGTATGGTGTTTCCTGAAACATCTAAAAAACAAAGCAACAGAGCCTAGGGCACTGCCACTTATGGTCCTATAGCTTAGGGAAATTAAAATCAAAAAGACACAGCCACCCCAAAGTTTGGGACGCCTCTGTTTACAAGAACCTCGTTTACAGTACAAGTTCAACATCGCAGAAAGTGAAAAATGGATAAAGAAGTTGTGGTATTTACTTACAAAGCAATATCACTCAGCAATGAAATCTATGTCATCAGGCCCTTAGCATCACAATGAGTGGATTCAGGTATGATGATTCTAACTGAAATAAGTCACACAGAAAAAGAAACATCATAAGATATCAGTAATACACGGAATGTAAACTTGGCTACACAGGAACTGAATTACAGAACAGAACAGGGTCTCAAATTTAGAAAACCAACTTATGCTTGCTTAAGGGTAAAGGTGAGTTGGGGTGCTGCATAAAACCAGAGATTGAAATGAGCACAGATAAAGTTCCTTAAGTCAAATATGGAATAGACAAGAGCTACTCCTTGCTCAACGAAATGGACTCAACACCGCATATTAAACGCCTAAGAATGTACCTGACTAGTAAGTATCTTAAAACCTATGGATTGCTATGTCTCCAAAAGAGAATCAAGCATGTGTACAGGGGCATAAACGCAGCAGTGATAGGATTGGAGAGGTTCGGTGAGCAAATGAAGACCCTTTGAAGTCATATTGCATGGTACCCATTACACGGGTCTCAACTCTCCAGGTTTAAGGTATTCTTCCTTCAGCTAAAACATGCATGTGGAACCCAAGTATGATCAACCATGTGAACGGGAGACATGTTCAAATATGTCTCAGTTTTCCTCCCCTGGTACTCGGGTGCAACATTCCAGACGCTTTACTAACACTCTCCCCACTTGGAGAGTCAGCGCCTTTAACCTCCTGTTTGGCCCAGTTTGCAATTTCTGTGGAAGATGAACAGGAATAGCGAGAACCAATGAGAGGCTAGCTGGAGGTGTCTGGACGGGCAAATTTAACTCTCATTTCCCACCAGGAAGAGGAAATAACCAAAGGCTCACCGTGCCGTACCGGAACCAGATTAGGGCCTGAAGCCATCCTGCGGTGTTGCGGCCAGCTCAAAAGAAAGCGAGTTGAAGAAAGGAGTTCAGGGGCACTGTAATGCACAAACCTGCAGAGTTATAAATGACAGCTATCGTCCAAAAATAGACTGAAGTAAGGCTGCCAAGAGGACTTGAAAGCGGGGCAGAACTGCAGGAAACCGATTTCAGGAGGTAGACAGGAATTGCATTGAAAGCATAGGAAAAGAGGCAGAACGTCCACAATGATGCACTTGGCCAAAAAGGGCGTATGCGTTTTTTCCTGAATATATTCAGGAAAAAACGCATACGCCCTTTTTGGCCAACCAAGCAAGCTTGCAAAGGAAATCTGCACTACAATGAAGTCTCACTTCCCCCCGGTCAAAAGGGCCATCTGAAAAAAGTGTAAAATCCAGAAAGGCAACAGGCCATTGAGAACTGGGAGCCTTGTTATGCTGATGGGCAGGATGTAAATTGCCAACAGACACTTGGGAGAAGTGTATGGTGTTTCCTGAAACATCTAAAAAACAAAGCAACAGAGCCTAGGGCACTTCCACTTATGGTCCTATAGCTTAGGGAAATTAAAATCAAAAAGACACAGTCACCCCAATGTTTGGAACGGCTCTGTTTACAAGAACCTCGTTTACAGTACAAGTTCAACATCGCAGAAAGTGAAAAATGGATAAAGAAGTTGTGGTATTCACTTACAAAGCAATATCACTCAGCAATGAAATCTATGTCATCAGGCCCTTAGCAGTACAATGAGTGGATTCAGGTATGATGATTCTAACTGAAATAAGTCACACAGAAAAAGAAACATCATAAGATATCAGTAATACACGGAATGTAAACTTGGCTACACAGGAACTGAATTACAGAACAGAACAGGGTCTCAAATTTAGAAAACCAACTTATGCTTGCTTAAGGGGAAAGGTGAGTTGGGGTGCTGCATAAAACCAGAGATTGAAATGAGCACAGATAAAGTTCCTTATGTCAAATATGAAATAGACAAGAGCTACTCCTTGCTCAACGAAATGGACTCAACACCGCATATTAAACGCCTAAGAATGTACCTGACTAGTAAGTATCGTAAAACCTATGGATTGCTATGTCTCCAAAAGAGAATCAAGCATGTGTACAGGGGCATAAACGCAGCAGTGATAGGATTGGAGAGGTTCGGTGAGCAAATGAAGACCCTTTGAAGTCATATTGCATGGTACCCATTACACGGGTCTCAACTCTCCAGGTTTAAGGTATTCTTCCTTCAGCTAAAACATGCATTTGGAACCCAAGTATGATCAACCATGTGAACGGGAGACGTGTTCAAATATGTCTCAGTTTTCCTCCCCTGGTACTCGGGTGCAACATTCCAGACGCTTTACTAACACTCTCCCCACTTGGAGAGTCAGCGCCTTTAACCTCCTGTTTGGCCCAGTTTGCAATTTCTGCGGAAGATGAACAGGAATAGTGAGAACCAATGAGAGGTTAGCTGGAGGTGTCTGGACGGGCAAATTTAACTCTCTTTTCCCACCAGGAATAGGAATTAACCAAAGGCTCAGCATGCCGGGCCGGAACCAGATTAGGGCCTGAAGCCATCATGCGGTGTTGCGGCCAGGTCACAAGAAAGCGAGTTGAAGAAAGGAGCTCAGGGGCACTGTAATTCACAAACCTGCAGAGTTATAAATGACAGCTATCGTCCAAAAATAGACTGAAGTAAGGCTGCCAAGAGGACTTGAAAGCGGGGCAGAATTGCAGAAAACCGATTTCAGGAGGTAGACTGGAATTGCATTGAAAGCATAGGAAAAGAGGCAGAACGTCCACAATGATGCACTTGGCCAAAAAGGGCGTATGCGTTTTTTCCTGAATATATTCAGGAAAAAACGCATACGCCCTTTTTGGCCAACCAAGCAAGCTTGCAAAGGAAATCTGCACTACAATGAAGTCTCACTTCCCCCCGGTCAAAAGGGCCATCTGAAAAAAGTGTAAAATCCAGAAAGGCAGGACAGGCCATGGAGAACTGGGAGCCTTGTTATGCTGATGGGCGGGATGTAAATTGCCAACAGACACTCGGGAGAAGTGTATGGTGTTTCCTGAAACATCTAAAAAACAAAGCAACAGAGCCTAGGGCACTGCCACTTATGGTCCTATAGCTTAGGGAAATTAAAATCAAAAAGACACAGCCACCCCAAAGTTTGGGACGCCTCTGTTTACAAGAACCTCGTTTACAGTACAAGTTCAACATCGCAGAAAGTGAAAAATGGATAAAGAAGTTGTGGTATTTACTTACAAAGCAATATCACTCAGCAATGAAATCTATGTCATCAGGCCCTTAGCATCACAATGAGTGGATTCAGGTATGATGATTCTAACTGAAATAAGTCACACAGAAAAAGAAACATCATAAGATATCAGTAATACACGGAATGTAAACTTGGCTACACAGGAACTGAATTACAGAACAGAACAGGGTCTCAAATTTAGAAAACCAACTTATGCTTGCTTAAGGGCAAAGGTGAGTTGGGGTGCTGCATAAAACCAGAGATTGAAATGAGCACAGATAAAGTTCCTTAAGTCAAATATGGAATAGACAAGAGCTACTCCTTGCTCAACGAAATGGACTCAACACCGCATATTAAACGCCTAAGAATGTACCTGACTAGTAAGTATCTTAAAACCTATGGATTGCTATGTCTCCAAAAGAGAATCAAGCATGTGTACAGGGGCATAAACGCAGCAGTGATAGGATTGGAGAGGTTCGGTGAGCAAATGAAGACCCTTTGAAGTCATATTGCATGGTACCCATTACACGGGTCTCAACTCTCCAGGTTTAAGGTATTCTTCCTTCAGCTAAAACATGCATGTGGAACCCAAGTATGATCAACCATGTGATCGGGAGACGTGTTCAAATATGTCTCTGTTTTCCTCCCCTGGTACTCGGGTGCAACATTCCAGACGCTTTACTAACACTCTCCCCACTTGGAGAGTCAGTCCCTTTAACCTCCTGTTTGGCCCAGTTTGCAATTTCTGCGGAAGATGAACAGGAATAGCGAGAACCAATGAGAGGCTAGCTGGAGGTGTCTGGACGGGCAAATTTAACTCTCATTTCCCACCAGGAAGAGGAATTAACCAAAGGCTCAGCATGCCGGGCCGGAACCAGATTAGGGCCTGAAGCCATCCTGCGGTGTTGCGGCCAGGTCACAAGAAAGCGAGTTGAAGAAAGGAGCTCAGGGGCACTGTAATTCACAAACCTGCAGAGTTATAAATGACAGCTATCGTCCAAAAATAGACTGAAGTAAGGCTGCCAAGAGGACTTGAAAGCGGGGCAGAATTGCAGGAAACCGATTTCATGAGGTAGACTGCAATTGCATTGAAAGCATAGGAAAAGAGGCAGAACGTCCACAATGATGCACTTGGCCAAAAAGGGCGTATGCGTTTTTTCCTGAATATATTCAGGAAAAAACGCATACGCACTTTTTGGCCAACCAAGCAAGCTTGCAAAGGAAATCTGCACTACAATGAAGTCTCACTTCCCCCCGGTCAGAAGGGCCATCTGAAAAAAGTGTAAAATCCAGAAAGGCAGGACAGGCCATGGAGAACTGGGAGCCTTGTTATGCTGATGGGCGGGATGTAAATTGCCAACAGACACTCGGGAGAAGTGTATGGTGTTTCCTGAAACATCTAAAAAACAAAGCAACAGAGCCTAGGGCACTGCCACTTATGGTCCTATAGCTTAGGGAAATTAAAATCAAAAAGACACAGCCACCCCAAAGTTTGGGACGCCTCTGTTTACAAGAACCTCGTTTACAGTACAAGTTCAACATCGCAGAAAGTGAAAAATGGATAAAGAAGTTGTGGTATTTGCTTACAAAGCAATATCACTCAGCAATGAAATCTATGTCATCAGGCCCTTAGCATCACAATGAGTGGATTCAGGTATGATGATTCTAACTGAAATAAGTCACACAGAAAAAGAAACATCATAAGATATCAGTAATACACGGAATGTAAACTTGGCTACACAGGAACTGAATTACAGAACAGAACAGGGTCTCAAATTTAGAAAACCAACTTATGCTTGCTTAAGGGTAAAGGTGAGTTGGGGTGCTGCATAAAACCAGAGATTGAAATGAGCACAGATAAAGTTCCTTAAGTCAAATATGAAATAGACAAGAGCTACTCCTTGCTCAACGAAATGGACTCAACACCGCATATTAAACGCCTAAGAATGTACCTGACTAGTAAGTATCGTAAAACCTATGGATTGCTATGTCTCCAAAAGAGAATCAAGCATGTGTACAGGGGCATAAACGCAGCAGTGATAGGATTGGAGAGGTTCGGTGAGCAAATGAAGACCCTTTGAAGTCATATTGCATGGTACCCATTACACGGGTCTCAACTCTCCAGGTTTAAGGTATTCTTCCTTCAGCTAAAACATGCATGTGGAACCCAAGTATGATCAACCATGTGAACGGGAGACGTGTTCAAATATGTCTCAGTTTTCCTCCCCTGGTACTCGGGTGCAACATTCCAGACGCTTTACTAACACTCTCCCCACTTGGAGAGTCAGCGCCTTTAACCTCCTGTTTGGCCCAGTTTGCAATTTATGCGGAAGATGAACAGGAATAGTGAGAACCAATGAGAGGTTAGCTGAGGTGTCTGGACGGGCAAATTTAACTCTCATTTCCCACCAGGAAGAGGAATTAACCAAAGGCTCAGCATGCCGGTCCGGAACCAGATTAGGGCCTGAAGCCATCCTGCGGTGTTGCGGCCAGGTCACAAGAAAGCGAGTTGAAGAAAGGAGCTCAGGGGCACTGTAATTCACAAACATGCAGAGTTATAAATGACAGCTATCGTCCAAAAATAGACTGAAGTAAGGCTGCCAAGAGGACTTGAAAGCGGGGCAGAATTGCAGGAAACCGATTTCAGGAGGTAGACTGGAATTGCATTGAAAGCATAGGAAAAGAGGCAGAACGTCCACAATGATGCACTTGGCCAAAAAGGGCGTATGCGTTTTTTCCTGAATATATTCAGGAAAAAACGCATACGCCCTTTTTGGCCAACCAAGCAAGCTTGCAAAGGAAATCTGCACTACAATGAAGTCTCACTTCCCCCCGGTCAAAAGGGCCATCTGAAAAAAGTGTAAAATCCAGAAAGGCAGGACAGGCCATGGAGAACTGGGAGCCTTGTTATGCTGATGGGCGGGATGTAAATTGCCAACAGACACTCGGGACAAGTGTATGGTGTTTCCTGAAACATCTAAAAACCAAAGCAACAGAGCCTAGGGCACTTCCACTTATGGTCCTATAGCTTAGGGAAATTAAAATCAAAAAGACACAGCCACCCCAAAGTTTGGAACGGCTCTGTTTACAAGAACCTCGTTTACAGTACAAGTTCAACATCGCAGAAAGTGAAAAATGGATAAAGAAGTTGTGGTATTCACTTACAAAGCAATATCACTCAGCAATGAAATCTATGTCATCAGGCCCTTAGCAGCACAATGAGTGGATTCAGGTATGATGATTCTAACTGAAATAAGTCACACAGAAAAAGAAACATCATAAGATATCAGTAATACACGGAATGGAAACTTGGCTACACAGGAACTGAATTACAGAACAGAACAGGGTCTCAAATTTAGAAAACCAACTTATGCTTGCTTAAGGGTAAAGGTGAGTTGGGGTGCTGCATACAACCAGAGATTGAAATGAGCACAGATAAAGTTCCTTAAGCCAAATATGGAATAGACAAGAGCTACTCCTTGCTCAACGAAATGGACTCAACACCCCATATTAAACGCCTAAGAATGTACCTGACTTGTAAGTATCTTAAAACCTATGGATTGCTATGTCTCCGAAAGAGAATCAAGCATGTGTACAGGGGCATAAACGCAGCAGTGATAGGATTGGAGAGGTTCGGTGAGCAAATGAAGACCCTTTGAAGTCATATTGCATGGTACCCATTCCCCGGGTTTCAACTACCCAGGTTTAAGGTATTCTTCCTTCAGCTAAAACTTGCATGTGGAACCTAGAGTATGATCAACCATGTGATCGGGAGACGTGTTCAAATATGTCTCAGTTTTCGTACCTGGTACTCGGGTGCAACATTCCAGACGCTTTACTAACACTCTCCCCACTTGGAGAGTCAGTCCCTTTAACCTCCTGTTTGGCCCAGTTTGCAATTTCTGCGGAAGATGAACAGGAATAGCGAGAACCAATGAGAGACTAGCTGGAGGTGTCTGGACGGGCAAATTTAACTCTCATTTCCCACCAGGAAAAGGAAATAATGAAAGGCTCAGCGTGCCGTGCCGGAACCAGATTAGGGCCTGAAGCCATCCTGCGGTGTTGCGGCCAGGTCACAAGAAAGCAAGTTGAAGAAAGGAGCTCAGGGGCACTGTAATTCACAAACCTGCAGAGTTATAAATGACAGCTATCGTCCAAAAATAGACTGAAGTAAGGCTGCCAAGAGGACTTGAAAGCGGGGCAGAATTGCAGGAATCCGATTTCAGGAGGTAGACTGGAATTGCATTGAAAGCATAGGAAAAGAGGCAGAACGTCCACAATGATGCACTTGGCCAAAAAGGGCGTATGCGTTTTTTCCTGAATATATTCAGGAAAAAACGCATACGCCCTTTTTGGCCAACCAAGCAAGCTTGCAAAGGAAATCTGCACTACAATGAAGTCTCACTTCCCCCCGGTCAAAAGGGCCATCTGAAAAAAGTGTAAAATCCAGAAAGGCAACAGGCCATGGAGAAGTGGGAGCCTTGTTATGCTGATGGGCGGGATGTAAATTGCCAACAGACACTCGGGAGAAGTGTATGGTGTTTCCTGAAACATCTAAAAAACAAAGCAACAGAGCCTAGGGCACTGCCACTTATGGTCCTATAGCTTAGGGAAATTAAAATCAAAAAGACACAGCCACCCCAAAGTTTGGATCGGCTCTGTTTATAAGAACCTCGTTTACAGTACAAGTTCAACATCGCAGAAAGTGAAAAATGGATAAAGAAGTTGTGGTATTTACTCACAAAGCAATATCACTCAGCAATGAAATCTATGTCATCAGGCCCTTAGCATCACAATGAGTGGATTCAGGTATGATGATTCTAACTGAAATAAGTCACACAGAAAAAAAACATCATAAGATATCAGTAATACACGGAATGGAAACTTGGCTACACAGGAACTGAATTACAGAACAGAACAGGGTCTCAAGTTTAGAAAACCAACTTATGCTTGCTTAAGGGTAAAGGTGAGTTGGGGTGCTGCATAAAACCAGAGATTGAAATGAGCACAGATAAAGTTCCTTAAGTCAAATATGGAATAGACAAGAGCTACTCCTTGCTCAACGAAATGGACTCAACACCGCATATTAAACGCCTAAGAATGTACCTGACTAGTAAGTATCGTAAAACCTATGGATTGCTATGTCTCCAAAAGAGAATCAAGCATGTGTACAGGGGCATAAACGCAGCAGTGATAGGATTGGAGAGGTTCGGTGAGCAAATGAAGACCCTTTGAAGTCATATTGCATGGTACCCATTACACGGGTCTCAACTCTCCAGGTTTAAGGTATTCTTCCTTCAGCTAAAACATGCATGTGGAACCTAGAGTATGATCAACCATGTGAACGGGAGACGTGTTCAAATATGTCTCAGTTTTCCTCCCCTGGTACTCGGGTGCAACATTCCAGACGCTTTACTAACACTCTCCCCACTTGGAGAGTCAGCGCCTTTAACCTCCTGTTTGGCCCAGTTTGCAATTTCTGCGGAAGATGAACAGGAATAGCGAGAACCAATGAGAGGCTAGCTGGAGGTGTCTGGACGGGCAAATTTAACTCTCATTTCCCACCAGGAAAAGGAAATAATGAAAGGCTCAGCGTGCCGTGCCGGAACCAGATTAGGGCCTGAAGCCATCCTGCGGTGTTGCGGCCAGGTCACAAGAAAGCAAGTTGAAGAGAGGAGCTCAGGGGCACTGTAATTCACAAACCTGCAGAGTTATAAATGACAGCTATCGTCCAAAAATAGACTGAAGTAAGGCTGCCAAGAGGACTTGAAAGCGGGGCAGAATTGCAGGAAACCGATTTCAGGAGGTAGACTGGAATTGCATTGAAAGCATAGGAAAAGAGGCAGAACGTCCACAATGATGCACTTGGCCAAAAAGGGCGTATGCGTTTTTTCCTGAATATATTCAGGAAAAAACACATACGCCCTTTTTGGCCAACCAAGCAAGCTTGCAAAGGAAATCTGCACTACAATGAAGTCTCACTTCCCCCCGGTCAAAAGGGCCATCTGAAAAAAGTGTAAAATCCAGAAAGGCAGGACAGACCATGGAGAACTGGGAGCCTTGTTATGCTGATGGGCGGGATGTAAATTGCCAACAGACACTCCGGAGAAGTGTATGGTGTTTCCTGAAACATCTAAAAAACAAAGCAACAGAACCTAGGGCACTTCCACTTATGGTCCTATAGCTTAGGGAAATTAAAATCAAAAAGACACAGCCACCCCAAAGTTTGGAACGGCTCTGTTTACAAGAACCTCGTTTACAGTACAAGTTCAACATCGCAGAAAGTGAAAAATGGATAAAGAAGTTGTGGTATTTACTTACAAAGCAATATCACTCAGCAATGAAATCTGTGTCATCAGGCCCTTAGCAGCACAATGAGTGGATTCAGGTATGATGATTCTAACTGAAATAAGTCACACAGAAAAAGAAACATCATAAGATATCAGTAATACACGGAATGTAAACTTGACTACACAGGAACTGAATTACAGAACAGAACAGGGTCTCAAATTTAGAAAACCAACTTATTCTTGCTTAAGGGTAAAGGTGAGTTGGGGTGCTGCATAAAACAAGAGATTGAAATGAGCACAGATAAAGTTCCTTAAGCCAAATATGGAATAGACAAGAGCTACTCCTTGCTCAACGAAATGGACTCAACACCCCATATTAAACGCCTAAGAATGTACCTGACTAGTAAGTATCTTAAAACCTATGGATTGCTATGTCTCCGAAAGAGAATCAAGCATGTGTACAGGGGCATAAACGCAGCAGTGATAGGATTGGAGAGGTTCGGTGAGCAAATGAAGACCCTTTGAAGTCATATTGCATGGTACCCATTCCACGGGTTTCAACTACCCAGGTTTAAGGTATTCTTCCTTCAGCTAAAACATGCATGTGGAACCTAGAGTATGATCAACCATGTGATTGGGAGACGTGTTCAAATATGTCTCAGTTTTCCTCCCCTGGTACTCGGGTGCAACATTCCAGACGCTTTACTAACACTCTCCCCACTTGGAGAGTCAGTCCCTTTAACCTCCTGTTTGGCCCAGTTTGCAATTTCTGCGGAAGATGAACAGGAATAGCGAGAACCAATGAGAGGCTAGCTGGAGGTGTCTGGACGGGCAAATTTAACTCTCATTTCCCACCAGGAAGAGGAATTAACCAAAGGCTCAGCATGCCGGGCCGGAACCAGATTAGGGCCTGAAGCCATCCTGCGGTGTTGCGGCCAGGTCACAAGAAAGCGAGTTGAAGAAAGGAGCTCAGGGGCACTGTAATTCACAAACCTGCAGAGTTATAAATGACAGCTATCGTCCAAAAATAGACTGAAGTAAGGCTGCCAAGAGGACTTGAAAGCGGGGCAGAATTGCAGGAAACCGATTTCAGGAGGTAGACTGGAATTGCATTGAAAGCATAGGAAAAGAGGCAGAACGTCCACAATGATGCACTTGGCCAAAAAGGGCGTATGCGTTTTTTCCTGAATATATTCAGGAAAAAACGCATACGCCCTTTTTGGCCAACCAAGCAAGCTTGCAAAGGAAATCTGCACTACAATGAAGTCTCACTTCCCCCCGGTCAAAAGGGCCATCTGAAAAAAGTGTAAAATCCAGAAAGGCAGGACAGGCCATGGAGAACTGGGAGCCTTGTTATGCTGATGGGCGGGATGTAAATTGTCAACAGACACTTGGGAGAAGTGTATGGTGTTTCCTGAAACATCTAAAAAACAAAGCAACAGAGCCTAGGGCACTGCCACTTATGGTCCTATAGCTTAGGGAAATTAAAATCAAAAAGACACAGCCACCCCAAAGTTTGGAACGGCTCTGTTTACAAGAACCTCGTTTACAGTACAAGTTCAACATTGCAGAAAGTGAAAAATGGATAAAGAAGTTGTGGTATTCACTTACAAAGCAATATCACTCAGCAATGAAATCTATGTCATCAGGCCCTTAGCAGCACAATGAGTGGATTCAGGTATGATGATTCTAACTGAAATAAGTCACAAAGAATAAGAAACATCATAAGATATCAGTAATACATGGAATGTAAACTTGACTACACAGGAACTGAATTACAGAACAGAACAGGGTCTCAAATTTAGAAAACCAACTTATGCTTGCTTAAGGGTAAAGGTGAGTTGGGGTGCTGCATAAAACCAGAGATTGAAATGAGCACAGATAAAGTTCCTTAAGCCAAATATGGAATAGACAAGAGCTACTCCTTGCTCAACGAAATGGACTCAACACCCCATATTAAACGCCTAAGAATGTACCTGACTAGTAAGTATCTTAAAACCTATGGATTGCTATGTCTCCGAACGAGAATCAAGCATGTGTACAGGGGCATAAACGCAGCAGTGATAGGATTGGAGAGGTTCGGTGAGCAAATGAAGACCCTTTGAAGTCATATTGCATGGTACCCATTCCACGGGTTTCAACTACCCAGGTTTAAGGTATTCTTCCTTCATCTAAAACATGCATGTGGAACCTAGAGTATGATCAACCATGTGATCGGGAGACGTGTTCAAATATGTCTCAGTTTTCCTCCCCTGGTACTCGGGTGCAACATTCCAGATGCTTTACTAACACTCTCCCCACTTGGAGAGTCAGTCCCTTTAACCTCCTGTTTGGCCCAGTTTGCAATTTCTGCGGAAGATGAACAGGAATAGCGAGAACCAATGAGAGGCTAGCTGGAGGTGTCTGGACGGGCAAATTTAACTCTCATTTCCCACCAGGAAGAGGAAATAACCAAAGGCTCAGCATGCCGGGCCGGAACCAGATTAGGGCCTGAAGCCATCCTGCGGTGTTGCGGCCAGGTCACAAGAAAGCGAGTTGAAGAAAGGAGCTCAGGGGCACTGTAATTCACAAACCTGCAGAGTTATAAATGACAGCTATCGTCCAAAAATAGACTGAAGTAAGGCTGCCAAGAGGACTTGAAAGCGGGGCAGAATTGCAGGAAACCGATTTCAGGAGGTAGACTGGAATTGCATTGAAAGCATAGGAAAAGAGGCAGAACGTCCACAATGATGCACTTGGCCAAAAAGGGCGTATGCGTTTTTTCCTGAATATATTCAGGAAAAAACGCATACGCCCTTTTTGGCCAACCAAGCAAGCTTGCAAAGGAAATCTGCACTACAATGAAGTCTCACTTCCCCCCGGTCAAAAGGGCCATCTGAAAAAAGTGTAAAATCCAGAAAGGCAACAGGCCATGGAGAACTGGGAGCCTTGTTATGCTGATGGGCGGGATGTAAATTGTCAACAGACACTTGGGAGAAGTGTATGGTGTTTCCTGAAACATCTAAAAAACAAAGCAACAGAGCCTAGGGCACTGCCACTTATGGTCCTATAGCTTAGGGAAATTAAAATCGAAAAGACACAGCCACCCCAAAGTTTGGGACGCCTCTGTTTACAAGAACCTCGTTTACAGTACAAGTTCAACATCGCAGAAAGTGAAAAATGGATAAAGAAGTTGTGGTATTTACTTACAAAGCAATATCACTCAGCAATGAAATCTATGTCATCAGGCCCTTAGCATCACAATGAGTGGATTCAGGTATGATGATTCTAACTGAAATAAGTCACACAGAAAAAAAACATCATAAGATATCAGTAATACACGGAATGTAAACTTGGCTACACAGGAACTGAATTACAGAACAGAACAGGGTCTCAAATTTAGAAAACCAACTTATGCTTGCTTAAGGGTAAAGGTGAGTTGGGGTGCTGCATAAAACCAGAGATTGAAATGAGCACAGATAAAGTTCCTTAAGTCAAATATGGAATAGACAAGAGCTACTCCTTGCTCAACGAAATGGACTCAACACCGCATATTAAACGCCTAAGAATGTACCTGACTAGTAAGTATCGTAAAACCTATGGATTGCTATGTCTCCAAAAGAGAATCAAGCATGTGTACAGGGGCATAAACGCAGCAGTGATAGGATTGGAGAGGTTCGGTGAGCAAATGAAGACCCTTTGAAGTCATATTGCATGGTACCCATTACACGGGTCTCAACTCTCCAGGTTTAAGGTATTCTTCCTTCAGCTAAAACATGCATGTGGAACCCAAGTATGATCAACCATGTGAACGGGAGACGTGTTCAAATATGTCTCAGTTTTCCTCCCCTGGTACTCGGGTGCAACATTCCAGACGCTTTACTAACACTCTCCCCACTTGGAGAGTCAGCGCCTTTAACCTCCTGTTTGGCCCAGTTTGCAATTTCTGCGGAAGATGAACAGGAATAGCGAGAACCAATGAGAGGCTAGCTGGAGGTGTCTGGACGGGCAAATTTAACTCTCATTTCCCACCAGGAAAAGGAAATAATGAAAGGCTCAGCGTGCCGGGCCGGAACCAGATTAGGGCCTGAAGCCATCCTGCGGTGTTGCGGCCAGGTCACAAGAAAGCAAGTTGAAGAAAGGAGCTCAGGGGCACTGTAATTCACAAACCTGCAGAGTTATAAATGACAGCTATCGTCCAAAAATAGACTGAAGTAAGGCTGCCAAGAGGACTTGAAAGCGGAGCAGAATTGCAGGAAACCGATTTCAGGAGGTAGACTGGAATTGCATTGAAAGCATAGGAAAAGAGGCAGAACGTCCACAATGATGCACTTGGCCAAAAAGGGCGTATGCGTTTTTTCCTGAATATATTCAGGAAAAAACGCATACGCCCTTTTTGGCCAACCAAGCAAGCTTGCAAAGGAAATCTGCACTACAATGAAGTCTCACTTCCCCCCGGTCAAAAGGGCCATCTGAAAAAAGTGTAAAATCCAGAAAGGCAGGACAGACCATGGAGAACTGGGAGCCTTGTTATGCTGATGGGCGGGATGTAAATTGCCAACAGACACTCCGGAGAAGTGTATGGTGTTTCCTGAAACATCTAAAAAACAAAGCAACAGAACCTAGGGCACTTCCACTTATGGTCCTATAGCTTAGGGAAATTAAAATCAAAAAGACACAGCCACCCCAAAGTTTGGAACGGCTCTGTTTACAAGAACCTCGTTTACAGTACAAGTTCAACATCGCAGAAAGTGAAAAATGGATAAAGAAGTTGTGGTATTTACTTACAAAGCAATATCACTCAGCAATGAAATCTGTGTCATCAGGCCCTTAGCAGCACAATGAGTGGATTCAGGTATGATGATTCTAACTGAAATAAGTCACACAGAAAAAGAAACATCATAAGATATCAGTAATACACGGAATGTAAACTTGGCTACACAGGAACTGAATTACAGAACAGAACAGGGTCTCAAATTTAGAAAACCAACTTATGCTTGTTTAAGGGGAAAGGTGAGTTGGGGTGCTGCATAAAACCAGAGATTGAAATGAGCACAGATAAAGTTCCTTAAGCCAAATATGGAATAGACAAGAGCTACTCCTTGCTCAACGAAATGGACTCAACACCCCATATTAAACGCCTAAGAATGTACCTGACTAGTAAGTATCTTAAAACCTATGGATTGCTATGTCTCTGAAAGAGAATCAAGCATGTGTACAGGGGCATAAACGCAGCAGTGATAGGATTGGAGAGGTTCGGTGAGCAAATGAAGACCCTTTGAAGTCATATTGCATGGTACCCATTCCACGGGTTTCAACTACCCAGGTTTAAGGTATTCTTCCTTCAGCTAAAACATGCATGTGGAACCTAGAGTATGATCAACCATGTGATCGGGAGACGTGTTCAAATATGTCTCAGTTTTCCTCCCCTGGTACTCGGGTGCAACATTCCAGACGCTTTACTAACACTCTCCCCACTTGGAGAGTCAGTCCCTTTAACCTCCTGTTTGGCCCAGTTTGCAATTTCTGCGGAAGATGAACAGGAATAGCGAGAACCAATGAGAGGCTAGCTGGAGGTGTCTGGACGGGCAAATTTAACTCTCATTTCCCACCAGGAAGAGGAATTAACCAAAGGCTCAGCATGCCGGGCCGGAACCAGATTAGGGCCTGAAGCCATCCTGCGGTGTTGCGGCCAGGTCACAAGAAAGCGAGTTGAAGAAAGGAGCTCAGGGGCACTGTAATTCACAAACCTGCAGAGTTATAAATGACAGCTATCGTCCAAAAATAGACTGAAGTAAGGCTGCCAAGAGGACTTGAAAGCGGGGCAGAATTGCAGGAAACCGATTTCAGGAGGTAGACTGGAATTGCATTGAAAGCATAGGAAAAGAGGCAGAACGTCCACAATGATGCACTTGGCCAAAAAGGGTGTATGCGTTTTTTCCTGAATATATTCAGGAAAAAACGCATACGCCCTTTTTGGCCAACCAAGCAAGCTTGCAAAGGAAATCTGCACTACAATGAAGTCTCACTTCCCCCCGATCAAAAGGGCCATCTGAAAAAAGTATAAAATCCAGAAAGGCAGGACAGGCCATGGAGAACTGGGAGCCTTGTTATGCTGATGGGCGGGATGTAAATTGCCAACAGACACTTGGGAGAAGTGTATGGTGTTTCCTGAAACATCTAAAAAACAAAGCAACAGAGCCTAGGGCACTGCCACTTATGGTCCTATAGCTTAGGGAAATTAAAATCAAAAAGACACAGCCACCCCAAAGTTTGGAACGGCTCTGTTTACAAGAACCTCGTTTACAGTACAAGTTCAACATCGCAGAAAGTGAAAAATGGATAAAGAAGTTGTGGTATTCACTTACAAAGCAATATCACTCAGCAATGAAATCTATGTCATCAGGCCCTTAGCAGCACAATGAGTGGATTCAGGTATGATGATTCTAACTGAAATAAGTCACACAGAAAAAGAAACATCATAAGATATCAGTAATACAATGAATGGAAACTTGGCTACACAGGAACTGAATTACAGAACAGAACAGGGTCTCAAATTTAGAAAAACAACTTATGCTTGCTTAAGGGTAAAGGTGAGTTGGGGTGCTGCATAAAACCAGAGATTGAAATGAGCACAGATAAAGTTCCTTAAGCCAAATATGGAATAGACAAGAGCTACTCCTTGCTCAACGAAATGGACTCAACACCCCATATTAAACGCCTAAGAATGTACCTGACTTGTAAGTATCTTAAAACCTATGGATTGCTATGTCTCCGAAAGAGAATCAAGCATGTGTACAGGGGCATAAACGCAGCAGTGATAGGATTGGAGAGGTTCGGTGAGCAAATGAAGACCCTTTGAAGTCATATTGCATGGTACCCATTACACGGGTCTCAACTCTCCAGGTTTAAGGTATTCTTCCTTCAGCTAAAACATGCATGTGGAACCCAAGTATGATCAACCATGTGAACGGGAGACGTGTTCAAATATGTCTCAGTTTTCCTCCCCTGGTACTCGGGTGCAACATTCCAGACGCTTTACTAACACTCTCCCCACTTGGAGAGTCAGTCCCTTTAACCTCCTGTTTGGCCCAGTTTGCAATTTCTGCGGAAGATGAACAGGAATAGCGAGAACCAATGAGAGGCTAGCTGGAGGTGTCTGGACGGGCAAATTTAACTCTCATTTCCCACCAGGAAGAGGAATTAACCAAAGGCTCAGCATGCCGGGCCGGAACCAGATTAGGGCCTGAAGCCATCCTGCGGTGTTGCGGCCAGGTCACAAGAAAGCGAGTTGAAGAAAGGAGCTCAGGGGCACTGTAATTCACAAACCTGCAGAGTTATAAATGACAGCTATCGTCCAAAAATAGACTGAAGTAAGGCTGCCAAGAGGACTTGAAAGCGGGGCAGAATTGCAGGAAACCGATTTCAGGAGGTAGACTGGAATTGCATTGAAAGCATAGGAAAAGAGGCAGAACGTCCACAATGATGCACTTGGCCAAAAAGGGCGTATGCGTTTTCTCCTGAATATATTCAGGAAAAAACGCATACGCCCTTTTTGGCCAACCAAGCAAGCTTGCAAAGGAAATCTGCACTACAATGAAGTCTCACTTCCCCCCGGCCAAAAGGGCCATCTGAAAAAAGTGTAAAATCCAGAAAGGCAGGACAGGCCATGGAGAACTGGGAGCCTTGTTATGCTGATGGGCGGGATGTAAATTGCCAACAGACACTCGGGAGAAGTGTATGGTGTTTCCTGAAACATCTAAAAAACAAAGCAACAGAGCCTAGGGCACTGCCACTTATGGTCCTATAGCTTAGGGAAATTAAAATCAAAAAGACACAGCCACCCCAAAGTTTGGAACGGCTCTGTTTACAAGAACCTCGTTTACAGTACAAGTTCAACATTGCAGAAAGTGAAAAATGGATAAAGAAGTTGTGGTATTTACTTACAAAGCAATATCACTCAGCAATGAAATCTGTGTCATCAGGCCCTTAGCAGCACAATGAGTGGATTCAGGTATGATGATTCTAACTGAAATAAGTCACACAGAAAAAGAAACATCATAAGATATCAGTAATACACGGAATGTAAACTTGGCTACACAGGAACTGAATTACAGAACAGAACAGGGTCTCAAATGTAGAAAACCAACTTATGCTTGCTTAAGGGTAAAGGTGAGTTGGGGTGCTGCATAAAACCAGAGATTGAAATGAGCACAGATAAAGTTCCTTAAGCCAAATATGGAATAGACAAGAGCTACTCCTTGCTCAACGAAATGGACTCAACACCCCATATTAAACGCCTAAGAATGTACCTGACTAGTAAGTATCTTAAAACCTATGGATTGCTATGTCTCCGAAAGAGAATCAAGCATGTGTACAGGGGCATAAACGCAGCAGTGATAGGATTGGAGAGGTTCGGTGAGCAAATGAAGACCCTTTGAAGTCATATTGCATGGTACCCATTCCACGGGTTTCAACTACCCAGGTTTAAGGTATTCTTCCTTCAGCTAAAACATGCATGTGGAACCTAGAGTATGATCAACCATGTGATCGGGAGACGTGTTCAAATATGTCTCAGTTTTCCTCCCCTGGTACTCGGGTGCAACATTCCAGACGCTTTACTAACACTCTCCCCACTTGGAGAGTCAGTCCCTTTAACCTCCTGTTTGGCCCAGTTTGCAATTTCTGCGGAAGATGAACAGGAATAGCGAGAACCAATGAGAGGCTAGCTGGAGGTGTCTGGACGGGCAAATTTAACTCTCATTTCCCACCAGGAAGAGGAATTAACCAAAGGCTCAGCATGCCGGGCCGGAACCAGATTAGGGCCTGAAGCCATCCTGCGGTGTTGCGGCCAGGTCACAAGAAAGCGAGTTGAAGAAAGGAGCTCAGGGGCACTGTAATTCACAAACCTGCAGAGTTATAAATGACAGCTATCGTCCAAAAATAGACTGAAGTAAGGCTGCCAAGAGGACTTGAAAGCGGGGCAGAATTGCAGGAAACCGATTTCAGGAGGTAGACTGGAATTGCATTGAAAGCATAGGAAAAGAGGCAGAACGTCCACAATGATGCACTTGGCCAAAAAGGGCGTATGCGTTTTTTCCTGAATATATTCAGGAAAAAACGCATACGCCCTTTTTGGCCAACCAAGCAAGCTTGCAAAGGAAATCTGCACTACAATGAAGTCTCACTTCCCCCCGGCCAAAAGGGCCATCTGAAAAAAGTGTAAAATCCAGAAAGACAACAGGCCATTGAGAACTGGGAGCCTTGTTATGCTGATGGGCGGGATGTAAATTGCCAACAGACACTTGGGAGAAGTGTATGGTGTTTCCTGAAACATCTAAAAAACAAAGCAACAGAGCCTAGGGCACTGCCACTTATGGTCCTATAGCTTAGGGAAATTAAAATTAAAAAGACACAGCCACCCCAAAGTTTGGAACGGCTCTGTTTACAAGAACCTCGTTTACAGTACAAGTTCAACATCGCAGAAAGTGAAAAATGGATAAAGAAGTTGTGGTATTTACTTACAAAGCAATATCACTCAGCAATGAAATCTGTGTCATCAGGCCCTTAGCAGCACAATGAGTGGATTCAGGTACGATGATTCTAACTGAAATAAGTCACACAGAAAAAGAAACATCATAAGATATCAGTAATACACGGAATGTAAACTTGGCTACACAGGAACTGAATTACAGAACAGAACAGGGTCTCCAATTTAGAAAACCAACTTATGCTTGCTTAAGGGTAAAGGTGAGTTGGGTTGCTGCATAAAACCAGAGATTGAAATGAGCACAGATAAAGTTCCTTAAGCCAAATATGGAATAGACAAGAGCTACTCCTTGCTCAACGAAATGGACTCAACACCGCATATTAAACGCCTAAGAATGTACCTGACTAGTAAGTATCTTAAAACCTATGGATTGCTATGTCTCCAAAAGAGAATCAAGCATGTGTACAGGGGCATAAACGCAGCAGTGATAGGATTGGAGAGGTGCGGTGAGCAAATGAAGACCCTTTGAAGTCATATTGCATGGTACCCATTCCACGGGTTTCAACTACCCAGGTTTAAGGTATTCTTCCTTCAGCTAAAACATGCATGTGGAACCTAGAGTAAGATCAACCATGTGATCGGGAGACGTGTTCAAATATGTCTCAGTTTTCCTCCCCTGGTACTCGGGTGCAACATTCCAGACGCTTTACTAACACTCTCCCCACTTGGAGAGTCAGTCCCTTTAACCTCCTGTTTGGCCCAGTTTGCAATTTCTGCGGAAGATGAACAGGAATAGCGAGAACCAATGAGAGGCTAGCTGGAGGTGTCTGGACGGGCAAATTGAACTCTCATTTCCCACCAGGAAGAGGAATTAACCAAAGGCTCAGCATGTCGGGCCGGAACCAGATTAGGGCCTGAAGCCATCCTGCGGTGTTGCGGCCAGGTCACAAGAAAGCGAGTTGAAGAAAGGAGCTCAGGGGCACTGTAATTCACAAACCTGCAGAGTTATAAATGACAGCTATCGTCCAAAAATAGACTGAAGTAAGGCTGCCAAGAGGACTTGAAAGCGGGGCAGAATTGCAGGAAACCGATTTCAGGAGGTAGACTGGAATTGCATTGAAAGCATAGGAAAAGAGGCAGAACGTCCACAATGATGCACTTGGCCAAAAAGGGCGTATGCGTTTTCTCCTGAATATATTCAGGAAAAAACGCATACGCCCTTTTTGGCCAACCAAGCAAGCTTGCAAAGGAAATCTGCACTACAATGAAGTCTCACTTCCCCCCGGCCAAAAGGGCCATCTGAAAAAAGTGTAAAATCCAGAAAGGCAGGACAGGCCATGGAGAACTGGGAGCCTTGTTATGCTGATGGGCGGGATGTAAATTGCCAACAGACACTCGGGAGAAGTGTATGGTGTTTCCTGAAACATCTAAAAAACAAAGCAACAGAGCCTAGGGCACTGCCACTTATGGTCCTATAGCTTAGGGAAATTAAAATCAAAAAGACACAGCCACCCCAAAGTTTGGAACGGCTCTGTTTACAAGAACCTCGTTTACAGTACAAGTTCAACATCGCAGAAAGTGAAAAATGGATAAAGATGTTGTGGTATTTACTTACAAAACAATATCACTCAGCAATGAAATCTGTGTCATCAGGCCCTTAGCAGCACAATGAGTGGATTCAGGTATGATGATTCTAACTGAAATAAGTCACACAGAAAAAGAAACATCATAAGATATCAGTAATACACGGAATGGAAACTTGGCTACACAGGAACTGAATTACAGAACAGAACAGGGTCTCAAATTTAGAAAACCAACTTATGCTTGCTTAAGGGGAAAGGTGAGTTGGGGTGCTGCATAAAACCAGAGATTGAAATGAGCACAGATAAAGTTCCTTAAGCCAAATATGGAATAGACAAGAGCTACTCCTTGCTCAACGAAATGGACTCAACACCCCATATTAAACGCCTAAGAATGTACCTGACTAGTAAGTATCTTCAAACCTATGGATTGCTATGTCTCCGAAAGAGAATCAAGCATGTGTACAGGGGCATAAACGCAGCAGTGATAGGATTGGAGAGGTTCGGTGAGCAAATGAAGACCCTTTGAAGTCATATTGCATGGTACCCATTCCACGGGTTTCAACTACCCAGGTTTAAGGTATTCTTCCTTCAGCTAAAACATGCATGTGGAACCTAGAGTATGATCAACCATGTGATCGGGAGACGTGTTCAAATATGTCTCAGTTTTCCTCCCCTGGTACTCGGGTGCAACATTCCAGACGCTTTACTAACACTCTCCCCACTTGGAGAGTCAGTCCCTTTAACCTCCTGTTTGGCCCAGTTTGCAATTTCTGCGGAAGATGAACAGGAATAGCGAGAACCAATGAGAGGCTAGCTGGAGGTGTCTGGACGGGCAAATTTAACTCTCATTTCCCACCAGGAAGAGGAATAAACCAAAGGCTCAGCATGCCGGGCCGGAACCAGATTAGGGCCTGAAGCCATCCTGCGGTGTTGCGGCCAGGTCACAAGAAAGCGAGTTGAAGAAAGGAGCTCAGGGGCACTGTAATTCACAAACCTGCAGAGTTATAAATGACAGCTATCGTCCAAAAATAGACTGAAGTAAGGCTGCCAAGAGGACTTGAAAGCGGGGCAGAATTGCAGGAAACCGATTTCAGGAGGTAGACTGGAATTGCATTGAAAGCATAGGAAAAGAGGCAGAACGTCCACAATGATGCACTTGGCCAAAAAGGGCGTATGCGTTTTCTCCTGAATATATTCAGGAAAAAACGCATACGCCCTTTTTGGCCAACCAAGCAAGCTTGCAAAGGAAATCTGCACTACAATGAAGTCTCACTTCCCCCCGGCCAAAAGGGCCATCTGAAAAAAGTGTAAAATCCAGAAAGGCAGGACAGGCCATGGAGAACTGGGAGCCTTGTTATGCTGATGGGCGGGATGTAAATTGCCAACAGACACTCGGGAGAAGTGTATGGTGTTTCCTGAAACATCTAAAAAACAAAGCAACAGAGCCTAGGGCACTGCCACTTATGGTCCTATAGCTTAGGGAAATTAAAATCAAAAAGACACAGCCACCCCAAAGTTTGGAACGGCTCTGTTTACAAGAACCTCGTTTACAGTACAAGTTCAACATCGCAGAAAGTGAAAAATGGATAAAGAAGTTGTGGTATTTACTTACAAAGCAATATCACTCAGCAATGAAATCTGTGTCATCAGGCCCGTAGCAGCACAATGAGTGGATTCAGGTATGATGATTCTAACTGAAATAAGTCACACAGAAAAAGAAACATCATAAGATATCAGTAATACACGGAATGGAAACTTGGCTACACAGGAACTGAATTACAGAACAGAACAGGGTCTCAAATTTAGAAAACCAACTTATGCTTGCTTAAGGGGAAAGGTGAGTTGGGGTGCTGCATAAAACCAGAGATTGAAATGAGCACAGATAAAGTTCCTTAAGCCAAATATGGAATAGACAAGAGCTACTCCTTGCTCAACGAAATGGACTCAACACCCCATATTAAACGCCTAAGAATGTACCTGACTAGTAAGTATCTTCAAACCTATGGATTGCTATGTCTCCGAAAGAGAATCAAGCATGTGTACAGGGGCATAAACGCAGCAGTGATAGGATTGGAGAGGTTCGGTGAGCAAATGAAGACCCTTTGAAGTCATATTGCATGGTACCCATTCCACGGGTTTCAACTACCCAGGTTTAAGGTATTCTTCCTTCAGCTAAAACATGCATGTGGAACCTAGAGTATGATCAACCATGTGATCGGGAGACGTGTTCAAATATGTCTCAGTTTTCCTCCCCTGGTACTCGGGTGCAACATTCCAGACGCTTTACTAACACTCTCCCCACTTGGAGAGTCAGTCCCTTTAACCTCCTGTTTGGCCCAGTTTGCAATTTCTGCGGAAGATGAACAGGAATAGCGAGAACCAATGAGAGGCTAGCTGGAGGTGTCTGGACGGGCAAATTGAACTCTCATTTCCCACCAGGAAGAGGAATAAACCAAAGGCTCAGCATGCCGGGCCGGAACCAGATTAGGGCCTGAAGCCATCCTGCGGTGTTGCGGCCAGGTCACAAGAAAGCGAGTTGAAGAAAGGAGCTCAGGGGCACTGTAATTCACAAACCTGCAGAGTTATAAATGACAGCTATCGTCCAAAAATAGACTGAAGTAAGGCTGCCAAGAGGACTTGAAAGCGGGGCAGAATTGCAGGAAACCGATTTCAGGAGGTAGACTGGAATTGCATTGAAAGCATAGGAAAAGAGGCAGAACGTCCACAATGATGCACTTGGCCAAAAAGGGCGTATGCGTTTTCTCCTGAATATATTCAGGAAAAAACGCATACGCCCTTTTTGGCCAACCAAGCAAGCTTGCAAAGGAAATCTGCACTACAATGAAGTCTCACTTCCCCCCGGCCAAAAGGGCCATCTGAAAAAAGTGTAAAATCCAGAAAGGCAGGACAGGCCATGGAGAACTGGGAGCCTTGTTATGCTGATGGGCGGGATGTAAATTGCCAACAGACACTCGGGAGAAGTGTATGGTGTTTCCTGAAACATCTAAAAAACAAAGCAACAGAGCCTAGGGCACTGCCACTTATGGTCCTATAGCTTAGGGAAATTAAAATCAAAAAGACACAGCCACCCCAAAGTTTGGAACGGCTCTGTTTACAAGAACCTCGTTTACAGTACAAGTTCAACATCGCAGAAAGTGAAAAATGGATAAAGAAGTTGTGGTATTTACTTACAAAGCAATATCACTCAGCAATGAAATCTGTGTCATCAGGCCCGTAGCAGCACAATGAGTGGATTCAGGTATGATGATTCTAACTGAAATAAGTCACACAGAAAAAGAAACATCATAAGATATCAGTAATACACGGAATGGAAACTTGGCTACACAGGAACTGAATTACAGAACAGAACAGGGTCTCAAATTTAGAAAACCAACTTATGCTTGCTTAAGGGGAAAGGTGAGTTGGGGTGCTGCATAAAACCAGAGATTGAAATGAGCACAGATAAAGTTCCTTAAGCCAAATATGGAATAGACAAGAGCTACTCCTTGCTCAACGAAATGGACTCAACACCCCATATTAAACGCCTAAGAATGTACCTGACTAGTAAGTATCTTCAAACCTATGGATTGCTATGTCTCCGAAAGAGAATCAAGCATGTGTACAGGGGCATAAACGCAGCAGTGATAGGATTGGAGAGGTTCGGTGAGCAAATGAAGACCCTTTGAAGTCATATTGCATGGTACCCATTCCACGGGTTTCAACTACCCAGGTTTAAGGTATTCTTCCTTCAGCTAAAACATGCATGTGGAACCTAGAGTATGATCAACCATGTGATCGGGAGACGTGTTCAAATATGTCTCAGTTTTCCTCCCCTGGTACTCGGGTGCAACATTCCAGACGCTTTACTAACACTCTCCCCACTTGGAGAGTCAGTCCCTTTAACCTCCTGTTTGGCCCAGTTTGCAATTTCTGCGGAAGATGAACAGGAATAGCGAGAACCAATGAGAGGCTAGCTGGAGGTGTCTGGACGGGCAAATTTAACTCTCATTTCCCACCAGGAAGAGGAATAAACCAAAGGCTCAGCATGCCGGGCCGGAACCAGATTAGGGCCTGAAGCCATCCTGCGGTGTTGCGGCCAGGTCACAAGAAAGCGAGTTGAAGAAAGGAGCTCAGGGGCACTGTAATTCACAAACCTGCAGAGTTATAAATGACAGCTATCGTCCAAAAATAGACTGAAGTAAGGCTGCCAAGAGGACTTGAAAGCGGGGCAGAATTGCAGGAAACCGATTTCAGGAGGTAGACTGGAATTGCATTGAAAGCATAGGAAAAGAGGCAGAACGTCCACAATGATGCACTTGGCCAAAAAGGGCGTATGCGTTTTCTCCTGAATATATTCAGGAAAAAACGCATACGCCCTTTTTGGCCAACCAAGCAAGCTTGCAAAGGAAATCTGCACTACAATGAAGTCTCACTTCCCCCCGGCCAAAAGGGCCATCTGAAAAAAGTGTAAAATCCAGAAAGGCAGGACAGGCCATGGAGAACTGGGAGCCTTGTTATGCTGATGGGCGGGATGTAAATTGCCAACAGACACTCGGGAGAAGTGTATGGTGTTTCCTGAAACATCTAAAAAACAAAGCAACAGAGCCTAGGGCACTGCCACTTATGGTCCTATAGCTTAGGGAAATTAAAATCAAAAAGACACAGCCACCCCAAAGTTTGGAACGGCTCTGTTTACAAGAACCTCGTTTACAGTACAAGTTCAACATCGCAGAAAGTGAAAAATGGATAAAGAAGTTGTGGTATTTACTTACAAAGCAATATCACTCAGCAATGAAATCTGTGTCATCAGGCCCGTAGCAGCACAATGAGTGGATTCAGGTATGATGATTCTAACTGAAATAAGTCACACAGAAAAAGAAACATCATAAGATATCAGTAATACACGGAATGGAAACTTGGCTACACAGGAACTGAATTACAGAACAGAACAGGGTCTCAAATTTAGAAAACCAACTTATGCTTGCTTAAGGGGAAAGGTGAGTTGGGGTGCTGCATAAAACCAGAGATTGAAATGAGCACAGATAAAGTTCCTTAAGCCAAATATGGAATAGACAAGAGCTACTCCTTGCTCAACGAAATGGACTCAACACCCCATATTAAACGCCTAAGAATGTACCTGACTAGTAAGTATCTTCAAACCTATGGATTGCTATGTCTCCGAAAGAGAATCAAGCATGTGTACAGGGGCATAAACGCAGCAGTGATAGGATTGGAGAGGTTCGGTGAGCAAATGAAGACCCTTTGAAGTCATATTGCATGGTACCCATTCCACGGGTTTCAACTACCCAGGTTTAAGGTATTCTTCCTTCAGCTAAAACATGCATGTGGAACCTAGAGTATGATCAACCATGTGATCGGGAGACGTGTTCAAATATGTCTCAGTTTTCCTCCCCTGGTACTCGGGTGCAACATTCCAGACGCTTTACTAACACTCTCCCCACTTGGAGAGTCAGTCCCTTTAACCTCCTGTTTGGCCCAGTTTGCAATTTCTGCGGAAGATGAACAGGAATAGCGAGAACCAATGAGAGGCTAGCTGGAGGTGTCTGGACGGGCAAATTGAACTCTCATTTCCCACCAGGAAGAGGAATAAACCAAAGGCTCAGCATGCCGGGCCGGAACCAGATTAGGGCCTGAAGCCATCCTGCGGTGTTGCGGCCAGGTCACAAGAAAGCGAGTTGAAGAAAGGAGCTCAGGGGCACTGTAATTCACAAACCTGCAGAGTTATAAATGACAGCTATCGTCCAAAAATAGACTGAAGTAAGGCTGCCAAGAGGACTTGAAAGCGGGGCAGAATTGCAGGAAACCGATTTCAGGAGGTAGACTGGAATTGCATTGAAAGCATAGGAAAAGAGGCAGAACGTCCACAATGATGCACTTGGCCAAAAAGGGCGTATGCGTTTTTTCCTGAATATATTCAGGAAAAAACGCATACGCCCTTTTTGGCCAACCAAGCAAGCTTGCAAAGGAAATCTGCACTACAATGAAGTCTCACTTCCCCCCGGCCAAAAGGGCCATCTGAAAAAAGTGTAAAATCCAGAAAGACAACAGGCCATTGAGAACTGGGAGCCTTGTTATGCTGATGGGCGGGATGTAAATTGCCAACAGACACTTGGGAGAAGTGTATGGTGTTTCCTGAAACATCTAAAAAACAAAGCAACAGAGCCTAGGGCACTGCCACTTATGGTCCTATAGCTTAGGGAAATTAAAATTAAAAAGACACAGCCACCCCAAAGTTTGGAACAGCTCTGTTTACAAGAACCTCGTTTACAGTACAAGTTCAACATCGCAGAAAGTGAAAAATGGATAAAGAAGTTGTGGTATTTACTTACAAAGCAATATCACTCAGCAATGAAATCTGTGTCATCAGGCCCTTAGCAGCACAATGAGTGGATTCAGGTACGATGATTCTAACTGAAATAAGTCACACAGAAAAAGAAACATCATAAGATATCAGTAATACACGGAATGTAAACTTGGCTACACAGGAACTGAATTACAGAACAGAACAGGGTCTCCAATTTAGAAAACCAACTTATGCTTGCTTAAGGGTAAAGGTGAGTTGGGTTGCTGCATAAAACCAGAGATTGAAATGAGCACAGATAAAGTTCCTTAAGCCAAATATGGAATAGACAAGAGCTACTCCTTGCTCAACGAAATGGACTCAACACCGCATATTAAACGCCTAAGAATGTACCTGACTAGTAAGTATCTTAAAACCTATGGATTGCTATGTCTCCGAAAGAGAATCAAGCATGTGTACAGGGGCATAAACGCAGCAGTGATAGGATTGGAGAGGTGCGGTGAGCAAATGAAGACCCTTTGAAGTCATATTGCATGGTACCCATTCCACGGGTTTCAACTACCCAGGTTTAAGGTATTCTTCCTTCAGCTAAAACATGCATGTGGAACCTAGAGTATGATCAACCATGTGATCGGGAGACGTGTTCAAATATGTCTCAGTTTTCCTCCCCTGGTACTCGGGTGCAACATTCCAGACGCTTTACTAACACTCTCCCCACTTGGAGAGTCAGTCCCTTTAACCTCCTGTTTGGCCCAGTTTGCAATTTCTGCGGAAGATGAACAGGAATAGCGAGAACCAATGAGAGGGTAGCTGGAGGTGTCTGGACGGGCAAATTTAACTCTCATTTCCCACCAGGAAGAGGAATTAACCAAAGGCTCAGCATGTCGGGCCGGAACCAGATTAGGGCCTGAAGCCATCCTGCGGTGTTGCGGCCAGGTCACAAGAAAGCGAGTTGAAGAAAGGAGCTCAGGGGCACTGTAATTCACAAACCTGCAGAGTTATAAATGACAGCTATCGTCCAAAAATAGACTGAAGTAAGGCTGCCAAGAGGACTTGAAAGCGGGGCAGAATTGCAGGAAACCGATTTCAGGAGGTAGACTGGAATTGCATTGAAAGCATAGGAAAAGAGGCAGAACGTCCACAATGATGCACTTGGCCAAAAAGGGCGTATGCGTTTTCTCCTGAATATATTCAGGAAAAAACGCATACGCCCTTTTTGGCCAACCAAGCAAGCTTGCAAAGGAAATCTGCACTACAATGAAGTCTCACTTCCCCCCGGCCAAAAGGGCCATCTGAAAAAAGTGTAAAATCCAGAAAGGCAGGACAGGCCATGGAGAACTGGGAGCCTTGTTATGCTGATGGGCGGGATGTAAATTGCCAACAGACACTCGGGAGAAGTGTATGGTGTTTCCTGAAACATCTAAAAAACAAAGCAACAGAGCCTAGGGCACTGCCACTTATGGTCCTATAGCTTAGGGAAATTAAAATCAAAAAGACACAGCCACCCCAAAGTTTGGAACGGCTCTGTTTACAAGAACCTCGTTTACAGTACAAGTTCAACATCGCAGAAAGTGAAAAATGGATAAAGAAGTTGTGGTATTTACTTACAAAGCAATATCACTCAGCAATGAAATCTGTGTCATCAGGCCCGTAGCAGCACAATGAGTGGATTCAGGTATGATGATTCTAACTGAAATAAGTCACACAGAAAAAGAAACATCATAAGATATCAGTAATACACGGAATGGAAACTTGGCTACACAGGAACTGAATTACAGAACAGAACAGGGTCTCAAATTTAGAAAACCAACTTATGCTTGCTTAAGGGGAAAGGTGAGTTGGGGTGCTGCATAAAACCAGAGATTGAAATGAGCACAGATAAAGTTCCTTAAGCCAAATATGGAATAGACAAGAGCTACTCCTTGCTCAACGAAATGGACTCAACACCCCATATTAAACGCCTAAGAATGTACCTGACTAGTAAGTATCTTCAAACCTATGGATTGCTATGTCTCCGAAAGAGAATCAAGCATGTGTACAGGGGCATAAACGCAGCAGTGATAGGATTGGAGAGGTTCGGTGAGCAAATGAAGACCCTTTGAAGTCATATTGCATGGTACCCATTCCACGGGTTTCAACTACCCAGGTTTAAGGTATTCTTCCTTCAGCTAAAACATGCATGTGGAACCTAGAGTATGATCAACCATGTGATCGGGAGACGTGTTCAAATATGTCTCAGTTTTCCTCCCCTGGTACTCGGGTGCAACATTCCAGACGCTTTACTAACACTCTCCCCACTTGGAGAGTCAGTCCCTTTAACCTCCTGTTTGGCCCAGTTTGCAATTTCTGCGGAAGATGAACAGGAATAGCGAGAACCAATGAGAGGCTAGCTGGAGGTGTCTGGACGGGCAAATTGAACTCTCATTTCCCACCAGGAAGAGGAATAAACCAAAGGCTCAGCATGCCGGGCCGGAACCAGATTAGGGCCTGAAGCCATCCTGCGGTGTTGCGGCCAGGTCACAAGAAAGCGAGTTGAAGAAAGGAGCTCAGGGGCACTGTAATTCACAAACCTGCAGAGTTATAAATGACAGCTATCGTCCAAAAATAGACTGAAGTAAGGCTGCCAAGAGGACTTGAAAGCGGGGCAGAATTGCAGGAAACCGATTTCAGGAGGTAGACTGGAATTGCATTGAAAGCATAGGAAAAGAGGCAGAACGTCCACAATGATGCACTTGGCCAAAAAGGGCGTATGCGTTTTCTCCTGAATATATTCAGTAAAAAACGCATACGCCCTTTTTGGCCAACCAAGCAAGCTTGCAAAGGAAATCTGCACTACAATGAAGTCTCATTTCCCCCCGGCCAAAAGGGCCATCTGAAAAAAGTGTAAAATCCAGAAAGGCAACAGGCCATTGAGAACTGGGAGCCTTGTTATGCTGATGGGCGGGATGTAAATTGCCAACAGACACTTGGGAGAATTGTATGGTGTTTCCTGAAACATCTAAAAAACAAAGCAACAGAGCCTAGGGCACTGCCACTTATGGTCCTATAGCTTAGGGAAATTAAAATCAAAAAGACACAGCCACCCCAAAGTTTGGGACGCCTCTGTTTACAAGAACCTCGTTTACAGTACAAGTTCAACATCGCAGAAAGTGAAAAATGGATAAAGAAGTTGTGGTATTTACTTACAAAGCAATATCACTCAGCAATGAAATCTGTGTCATCAGGCCCGTAGCAGCACAATGAGTGGATTCAGGTATGATGATTCTAACTGAAATAAGTCACACAGAAAAAGAAACATCATAAGATATCAGTAATACACGGAATGGAAACTTGGCTACACAGGAACTGAATTACAGAACAGAACAGGGTCTCAAATTTAGAAAACCAACTTATGCTTGCTTAAGGGTAAAGGTGAGTTGGGGTGCTGCATAAAACCAGAGATTGAAATGAGCACAGATAAAGTTCCTTAAGCCAAATATGGAATAGACAAGAGCTACTCCTTGCTCAACGAAATGGACTCAACACCGCATATTAAACGCCTAAGAATGTACCTGACTAGTAAGTATCTTAAAACCTATGGATTGCTATGTCTCCGAAAGAGAATCAAGCATGTGTACAGGGGCATAAACGCAGCAGTGATAGGATTGAAGAGGTGCGGTGAGCAAATGAAGACCCTTTGAAGTCATATTGCATGGTACCCATTCCACGGGTTTCAACTACCCAGGTTTAAGGTATTCTTCCTACAGCTAAAACATGCATGTGGAACCTAGAGTATGATCAACCATGTGATCGGGAGACGTGTTCAAATATGTCTCAGTTTTCCTCCCCTGGTACTCGGGTGCAACATTCCAGACGCTTTACTAACACTCTCCCCACTTGGAGAGTCAGTCCCTTTAACCTCCTGTTTGGCCCAGTTTGCAATTTCTGCGGAAGATGAACAGGAATAGCGAGAACCAATGAGAGGCTAGCTGGAGGTGTCTGGACGGGCAAATTTAACTCTCATTTCCCACCAGGAAGAGAAATTAACCAAAGGCTCAGCATGCTGGGCCGGAACCAGATTAGGGCCTGAAGCCATCATGCGGTGTTGCGGCCAGGTCACAAGAAAGCGAGTTGAAGAAAGGAGCTCAGGGGCACTGTAATTCACAAACCTGCAGAGTTATAAATGACAGCTATCGTCCAAAAATAGACTGAAGTAAGGCTGCCAAGAGGACTTGAAAGCGGGGCAGAATTGCAGGAAACCAATTTCAGGAGGTAGACTGGAATTGCATTGAAAGCATAGGAAAAGAGGCAGAACGTCCACAATGATGCACTTGGCCAAAAACGGCGTATGCGTTTTCTCCTGAATATATTCAGGAAAAAACGCATACGCCCTTTTTGGCCAACCAAGCAAGCTTGCAAAGGAAATCTGCACTACAATGAAGTCTCACTTCCCCCCGGCCAAAAGGGCCATCTGAAAAAAGTGTAAAATCCAGAAAGGCAACAGGCCATTGAGAACTGGGAGCCTTGTTATGCTGATGGGCGGGATGTAAATTGCCAACAGACACTTGGGAGAAGTGTATGGTGTTTCCTGAAACATCTAAAAAACAAAGCAACAGAGCCTAGGGCACTTCCACTTATGGTCCTATAGCTTAGGGAAATTAAAATCAAAAAGACACAGCCACCCCAAAGTTTGGAACGGCTCTGTTTACAAGAACCTCGTTTACAGTACAAGTTCAACATCGCAGAAAGTGAAAAATGGATAAAGAAGTTGTGGTATTTACTTACAAAGCAATATCACTCAGCAATGAAATCTGTGTCATCAGGCCCGTAGCAGCACAATGAGTGGATTCAGGTATGATGATTCTAACTGAAATAAGTCACACAGAAAAAGAAACATCATAAGATATCAGTAATACACGGAATGTAAACTTGGCTACACAGGAACTGAATTACAGAACAGAACAGGGTCTCAAATTTAGAAAACCAACTTATTCTTGCTTAAGGGTAAAGGTGAGTTGGGGTGCTGCATAAAACCAGAGATTGAAATGAGCACAGATAAAGTTCCTTAAGCCAAATATGGAATAGACAAGAGCTACTCCTTGCTCAACGAAATGGACTCAACACCCCATATTAAACGCCTAAGAATGTACCTGACTAGTAAGTATCGTAAAACCTATGGATTGCTATGTCTCCGAAAGAGAATCAAGCATGTGTACAGGGGCATAAACGCAGCAGTGATAGGATTGGAGAGGTTCGGTGAGCAAATGAAGACCCTTTGAAGTCATATTGCATGGTACCCATTCCACGGGTTTCAACTACCCAGGTTTAAGGTATTCTTCCTTCAGCTAAAACATGCATGTGGAACCTAGAGTATGATCAACCATGTGATCGGGAGACGTGTTCAAATATGTCTCAGTTTTCCTCCCCTGGTACTCGGGTGCAACATTCCAGACGCTTTACTAACACTCTCCCCACTTGGAGAGTCAGTCCCTTTAACCTCCTGTTTGGCCCAGTTTGCAATTTCTGCGGAAGATGAACAGGAATAGCGAGAACCAATGAGAGGCTAGCTGGAGGTGTCTGGACGGGCAAATTTAACTCTCATTTCCCACCAGGAAGAGGAATTAACCAAAGGCTCAGCATGCCGGGCCGGAACCAGATTAGGGCCTGAAGCCATCCTGCGGTGTTGCGGCCAGGTCACAAGAAAGCGAGTTGAAGAAAGGAGCTCAGGGGCACTGAAATTCACAAACCTGCAGAGTTATAAATGACAGCTATCGTCCAAAAATAGACTGAAGTAAGGCTGCCAAGAGGACTTGAAAGCGGGGCAGAATTGCAGGAAACCGATTTCAGGAGGTAGACTGGAATTGCATTGAAAGCATAGGAAAAGAGGCAGAACGTCCACAATGATGCACTTGGCCAAAAAGGGCGTATGCGTTTTTTCCTGAATATATTCAGGAAAAAACGCATACGCCCTTTTTGGCCAACCAAGCAAGCTTGCAAAGGAAATCTGCACTACAATGAAGTCTCACTTCCCCCCGGTCAAAAGGGCCATCTGAAAAAAGTGTAAAATCCAGAAAGGCAGGACAGGCCATGGAGAACTGGGAGCCTTGTTATGCTGATGGGCGGGATGTAAATTGCCAACAGACACTTGGGAGAAGTGTATGGTGTTTCCTGAAACATCTAAAAAACAAAGCAACAGAGCCTAGGGCACTTCCACTTATGGTCCTATAGCTTAGGGAAATTAAAATCAAAAAGACACAGCCACCCCAAAGTTTGGAACGGCTCTGTTTACAAGAACCTCGTTTACAGTACAAGTTCAACATCGCAGAAAGTGAAAAATGGATAAAGAAGTTGTGGTATTGACTTACAAAGCAATATCATTCAGCAATGAAATCTATGTCATCAGGCCCTTAGCAGCACAATGAGTGGATTCAGGTATGATGATTCTAACTGAAATAAGTCACACAGAAAAAGAAACATCATAAGATATCAGTAATACATGGAATGGAAACTTGGCTACACAGGAACTGAATTACAGAACAGAACAGGGCCTCAAATTTAGAAAAACAACTTATGCTTGCTTAAGGGTAAAGGTGAGTTGGGGTGCTGCATAAAACCAGAGATTGAAATGAGCACAGATAAAGTTCCTTAAGCCAAATATGGAATAGACAAGAGCTACTCCTTGCTCAACGAAATGGACTCAACACCGCATATTAAACGCCTAAGTATGTACCTGACTTGTAAGTATCTTAAAACCTATGGATTGCTATGTCTCCGAAAGAGAATCAAGCATGTGTACAGGGGCATAAACGCAGCAGTGATAGGATTGGAGAGGTTCGGTGAGCAAATGAAGACCCTTTGAAGTCATATTGCATGGTACCCATTCCACGGGTTTCAACTACCCAGGTTTAAGGTATTCTTCCTTCAGCTAAAACATGCATGTGGAACCTAGAGTATGATCAACCATGTGATCGGGAGACGTGTTCAAATATGTCTCAGTTTTCCTCCCCTGGTACTCAGGTGCAACATTCCAGATGCTTTACTAACACTCTCCCCACTTGGAGAGTCAGCGCCTTTAACCTCCTGTTTGGCCCAGTTTGCAATTTCTGCGGAAGATGAACAGGAATAGCGAGAACCAATGAGAGGCTAGCTGGAGGTGTCTGGACGGGCAAATTTAACTCTCATTTCCCACCAGGAAGAGGAAATAACCAAAGGCTCAGCGTGCCGTACCGGAACCAGATTAGGGCCTGAAGCCATCCTGCGGTGTTTCGGCCAGGTCACAAGAAAGCGAGTTGAAGAAAGGAGCTCAGGGGCACTGTAATTCACAAACCTGCAGAGTTATAAATGACAGCTATCGTCCAAAAATAGACTGAAGTAAGGCTGCCAAGAGGACTTGAAAGCGGGGCAGAATTGCAGGAAACCGATTTCAGGAGGTAGACTGGAATTGCATTGAAAGCATAGGAAAAGAGGCAGAACGTCCACAATGATGCACTTGGCCAAAAAGGGCGTATGCGTTTTTTCCTGAATATATTCAGGAAAAAACGCATACGCCCTTTTTGGCCAACCAAGCAAGCTTGCAAAGGAAATCTGCACTACAATGAAGTCTCACTTCCCCCCGGTCAAAAGGGCCATCTGATAAAAGTGTAAAATCCAGAAAGGCAGGACAGGCCATGGAGAACTGGGAGCCTTGTTATGCTGATGGGCGGGATGTAAATTGCCAACAGACACTCGGGAGAAGTGTATGGTGTTTCCTGAAACATCTAAAAAACAAAGCAACAGAGCCTAGGGCACTGCCACTTATGGTCCTATAGCTTAGGGAAATTAAAATCAAAAAGACACAGCCACCCCAAAGTTTGGGACGCCTCTGTTTACAAGAACCTCGTTTACAGTACAAGTTCAACATCGCAGAAAGTGAAAAATGGATAAAGAAGTTGTGGTATTTACTTACAAAGCAATATCACTCAGCAATGAAATCTGTGTCATCAGGCCCTTAGCAGCACAATGAGTGGATTCAGGTATGATGATTCTAACTGAAGTAAGTCACACAGAAAAAGAAACATCATAAGATATCAGTAATACACGGAATGTAAACTTGGCTACACAGGAACTGAATTACAGAACAGAACAGGGTCTCAAATTTAGAAAACCAACTCATGCTTGCTTAAGGGTAAAGGTGAGTTGGGGTGCTGCATAAAACCAGAGATTGAAATGAGCACAGATAAAGTTCCTTAAGTCAAATATGGAATAGAGAAGAGCTACTCCTTGCTCAACAAATTGGACTCAACACCGCATATTAAACGCCTAAGAATGTACCTGACTAGTAAGTATCTTCAAACCTATGGATTGCTATGTCTCCGAAAGAGAATCAAGCATGTGTACAGGGGCATAAACGCAGCAGTGATAGGATTGGAGAGGTTCGGTGAGCAAATGAAGACCCTTTGAAGTCATATTGCATGGTACCCATTCCACGGGTTTCAACTACCCAGGTTTAAGGTATTCTTCCTTCAGCTAAAACATGCATGTGGAACCTAGAGTATGATCAACCATGTGATCGGGAGACGTGTTCAAATATGTCTCAGTTTTCCTCCCCTGGTACTCGGGTGCAACATTCCAGACGCTTTACTAACACTCTCCCCACTTGGAGAGTCAGTCCCTTTAACCTCCTGTTTGGCCCAGTTTGCAATTTCTGCGGAAGATGAACAGGAATAGCGAGAACCAATGAGAGGGTAGCTGGAGGTGTCTGGACGGGCAAATTTAACTCTCATTTCCCACCAGGAAGAGGAATTAACCAAAGGCTCAGCATGCCGTTCCGGAACCAGATTAGGGCCTGAAGCCATCCTGCGGTGTTGCGGCCAGCTCACAAGAAAGCGAGTTGAAGAAAGGAGCTCAGGGGCACTGTAATTCACAAACCTGCAGAGTTATAAATGACAGCTATCGTCCAAAAATAGACTGAAGTAAGGCTGCCAAGACGACTTGAAAGCGGGGCAGAATTGCAGGAAACCGATTTCAGGAGGTAGACTGGAATTGCATTGAAAGCATAGGAAAAGAGGCAGAACGTCCACAATGATGCACTTGGCCAAAAAGGGCGTATGCGTTTTCTCCTGAATATATTCAGGAAAAAACGCATACGCCCTTTTTGGCCAACCAAGCAAGCTTGCAAAGGAAATCTGCACTACAATGAAGTCTCACTTCCCCCCGGCCAAAAGGGCCATCTGAAAAAAGTGTAAAATCCAGAAAGGCAGGACAGGCCATGGAGAACTGGGAGCCTTGTTATGCTGATGGGCGGGATGTAAATTGCCAACAACCACTCGGGAGAAGTGTATGGTGTTTCCTGAAACATCTAAAAAACAAAGCAACAGAGCCTAGGGCACTTCCACTTATGGTCCTATAGCTTAGGGAAATTAAAATCAAAAAGACACAGCCACCCCAAAGTTTGGAACGGCTCTGTTTACAAGAACCTCGTTTACAGTACAAGTTCAACATCGCAGAAAGTGAAAAATGGATAAAGAAGTTGTGGTATTTACTTACAAAGCAATATCACTCAGCAATGAAATCTGTGTCATCAGGCCCTTAGCAGCACAATGAGTGGATTCAGGTATGATGATTCTAACTGAAATAAGTCACACAGAAAAAGAAACATCATAAGATATCAGTAATACACGGAATGTAAACTTGGCTACACAGGAACTGAATTACAGAACAGAACAGGGTCTCAAATTTAGAAAACCAACTTATTCTTGCTTAAGGGTAAAGGTGAGTTGGGGTGCTGCATAAAACCAGAGATTGAAATGAGCACAGATAAAGTTCCTTAAGCCAAATATGGAATAGACAAGAGCTACTCCTTGCTCAACGAAATGGACTCAACACCCCATATTAAACGCCTAAGAATGTACCTGACTAGTAAGTATCTTAAAACCTATGGATTGCTATGTCTCCGAAAGAGAATCAAGCATGTGTACAGGGGCATAAACGCAGCAGTGATAGGATTGCAGAGGTGCGGTGAGCAAATGAAGACCCTTTGAAGTCATATTGCATGGTACCCATTCCACGGGTTTCAACTACCCAGGTTTAAGGTATTCTTCCTTCAGCTAAAACATGCATGTGGAACCTAGAGTATGATCAACCATGTGATCGGGAGACGTGTTCAAATATGTCTCAGTTTTCCTCCCCTGGTACTCGGGTGCAACATTCCAGACGCTTTACTAACACTCTCCCCACTTGGAGAGTCAGTCCCTTTAACCTCCTGTTTGGCCCAGTTTGCAATTTCTGCGGAAGATGAACAGGAATAGCGAGAACCAATGAGAGGCTAGCTGGAGGTGTCTGGACGGGCAAATTTAACTCTCATTTCCCACCAGGAAGAGGAATTAACCAAAGGCTCAGCATGTCGGGCCGGAACCAGATTAGGGCCTGAAGCCATCCTGCGGTGTTGCGGCCAGGTCACAAGAAAGCGAGTTGAAGAAAGGAGCTCAGGGGCACTGTAATTCACAAACCTGCAGAGTTATAAATGACAGCTATCGTCCAAAAATAGACTGAAGTAAGGCTGCCAAGAGGACTTGAAAGCGGGGCAGAATTGCAGGAAACCGATTTCAGGAGGTAGACTGGAATTGCATTGAAAGCATAGGAAAAGAGGCAGAACGTCCACAATGATGCACTTGGCCAAAAAGGGCGTATGCGTTTTCTCCTGAATATATTCAGGAAAAAACGCATACGCCCTTTTTGGCCAACCAAGCAAGCTTGCAAAGGAAATCTGCACTACAATGAAGTCTCACTTCCCCCCGGCCAAAAGGGCCATCTGAAAAAAGTGTAAAATCCAGAAAGGCAGGACAGGCCATGGAGAACTGGGAGCCTTGTTATGCTGATGGGCGGGATGTAAGTTGCCAACAGACAATTGGGAGAAGTGTATGGTGTTTCCTGAAACATCTAAAAAACAAAGCAACAGAACCTAGGGCACTTCCACTTATGGTCCTATAGCTTAGGGAAATTAAAATCAAAAAGACACAGCCACCCCAAAGTTTGGAACGGCTCTGTTTACAAGAACCTCGTTTACAGTACAAGTTCAACATCGCAGAAAGTGAAAAATGGATAAAGAAGTTGTGGTATTTACTTACAAAGCAATATCACTCAGCAATGAAATCTGTGTCATCAGGCCCTTAGCAGCACAATGAGTGGATTCAGGTATGATGATTCTAACTGAAGTAAGTCACACAGAAAAAGAAACATCATAAGATATCAGTAATACACGGAATGGAAACTTGGCTACACAGGAACTGAATTACAGAACAGAACAGGGACTCAAATTTAGAAAAACAACTTATGCTTGCTTAAGGGTAAAGGTGAGTTGGGGTGCTGCATAAAACCAGAGATTGAAATGAGCACAGATAAAGTTCCTTAAGCCAAATATGGAATAGACAAGAGCTACTCTTTGCTCAACGAAATGGACTCAACACCGCATATTAAACGCCTAAGAATGTACCTGACTAGTAAGTATCTTAAAACCTATGGATTGCTATGTCTCCGAAAGAGAATCAAGCATGTGTACAGGGGCATAAACGCAGCAGTGATAGGATTGGAGAGGTTCGGTGAGCAAATGAAGACCCTTTGAAGTCATATTGCATGGTACCCATTCCACGGGTTTCAACTACCCAGGTTTAAGGTATTCTTCCTTGAGCTAAAACATGCATGTGGAACCTAGAGTATGATCAACCATGTGATCGGGAGACGTGTTCAAATATGTCTCAGTTTTCCTCCCCTGGTACTCGGGTGCAACATTCCAGACGCTTTACTAACACTCTCCCCACTTGGAGAGTCAGCGCCTTTAACCTCCTGTTTGGCCCAGTTTGCAATTTCTGCGGAAGATGAATAGGAATAGCGAGAACCAATGAGAGGCTAGCTGGAGGTGTCTGGACGGGCAAATTTAACTCTCATTTCCCACCAGGAAGAGGAAATAACCAAAGGCTCAGCGTGCCGTACCGGAACCAGATTAGGGCCTGAAGCCATCCTGCGGTGTTGCGGCCTGGTCACAAGAAAGCGAATTGAAGAAAGGAGCTCAGGGGCACTGTAATTCACAAACCTGCAGAGTTATAAATGACAGCTATCGTCCAAAAATAGACTGAAGTAAGGCTGCCAAGAGGACTTGAAAGCGGGGCAGAATTGCAGGAAACCGATTTCAGGAGGTAGACTGGAATTGCATTGAAAGCATAGGAAAAGAGGCAGAACGTCCACAATGATGCACTTGGCCAAAAAGGGCGTATGCGTTTTTTCCTGAATATATTCAGGAAAAAACGCATACGCCCTTTTTGGCCAACCAAGCAAGCTTGCAAAGGAAATCTACACTACAATGAAGTCTCACTTCCCCCCGGTCAAAAGGGCCATCTGAAAAAAGTGTAAAATCCAGAAAGGCAGGACAGGCCATGGAGAACTGGGAGCCTTGTTATGCTGATGGGCGGGATGTAAATTGCCAACAGACACTCGGGAGAAGTGTATGGTGTTTCCTGAAACATCTAAAAAACAAAGCAACAGAGCCTAGGGCACTGCCACTTATGGTCCTATAGCTTAGGGAAATTAAAATCAAAAAGACACAGCCACCCCAAAGTTTGGGACGCCTCTGTTTACAAGAACCTCGTTTACAGTACAAGTTCAACATTGCAGAAAGTGAAAAATGGATAAAGAAGTTGTGGTATTTACTTACAAAGCAATATCACTCAGCAATGAAATCTGTGTCATCAGGCCCTTAGCAGCACAATGAGTGGATTCAGGTATGATGATTCTAACTGAAGTAAGTCACACAGAAAAAGAAACATCATAAGATATCAGTAATACACGGAATGTAAACTTGGCTACACAGGAACTGAATTACAGAACAGAACAGGGTCTCAAATTTAGAAAACCAACTCATGCTTGCTTAAGGGTAAAGGTGAGTTGGGGTGCTGCATAAAACCAGAGATTGAAATGAGCACAGATAAAGTTCCTTAAGTCAAATATGGAATAGACAAGAGCTACTCCTTGCTCAACAAATTGGACTCAACACCCCATATTAAACGCCTAAGAATGTACCTGACTAGTAAGTATCTTAAAACCTATGGATTGCTATGTCTCCGAAAGAGAATCAAGCATGTGTACAGGGGCATAAACGCAGCAGTGATAGGATTGGAGAGGTTCGGTGAGCAAATGAAGACCCTTTGAAGTCATATTGCATGGTACCCATTCCACGGGTTTCAACTACCCAGGTTTAAGGTATTCTTCCTTCAGCTAAAACATGCATGTGGAACCCAGAGTATGATCAACCATGTGATCGGGAGACGTGTTCAAATATGTCTCAGTTTTCCTCCCCTGGTACTCGGGTGCAACATTCCAGACGCTTTACTAACACTCTCCCCACTTGGAGAGTCAGCGCCTTTAACCTCCTGTTTGGCCCAGTTTGCAATTTCTGCGGAATATGAACAGGAATAGCGAGAACCAATGAGAGGCTAGCTGGAGGTGTCTGGACGGGCAAATTTAACTCTCATTTCCCACCAGGAAGAGGAATAAACCAAAGGCTCAGCATGCCGGGCCGGAACCAGATTAGGGCCTGAAGCCATCCTGCGGTGTTGCGGCCAGGTCACAAGAAAGCGAGTTGAAGAAAGGAGCTCAGGGGCACTGTAATTCACAAAACTGCAGAGTTATAAATGACAGCTATCGTCCAAAAATAGACTGAAGTAAGGCTGCCAAGAGGACTTGAAAGCGGGGCAGAATTGCAGGAAACCGATTTCAGGAGGTAGACTGGAATTGCATTGAAAGCATAGGAAAAGAGGCAGAACGTCCACAATGATGCACTTGGCCAAAAAGGGCGTATGCATTTTTTCCTGAATATATTCAGGAAAAAACGCATACGCCCTTTTTGGCCAACCAAGCAAGCTTGCAAAGGAAATCTGCACTACAATGAAGTCTCAGTTCCCCCCGGTCAAAAGGGCCATCTGTAAAAAGTGTAAAATCCAGAAAGGCAACAGGCCATTGAGAACTGGGAGCCTTGTTATGCTGATGGGCGGGATGTAAATTGCCAACAGACACTTGGGAGAAGTGTATGGTGTTTCCTGAAACATCTAAAAAACAAAGCAACAGAGCCTAGGGCACTGCCACTTATGGTCCTATAGCTTAGGGAAATTAAAATCAAAAAGACACAGCCACCCCAAAGTTTGGAACGGCTCTGTTTACAAGAACCTCGTTTACAGTACAAGTTCAACATCGCAGAAAGTGAAAAATGGATAAAGAAGTTGTGGTATTTACTTACAAAGCAATATCACTCAGCAATGAAATCTGTGTCATCAGGCCCTTAGCAGCACAATGAGTGGATTCAGGTATGATGATTCTAACTGAAGTAAGTCACACAGAAAAAGAAACATCATAAGATATCAGTAATACACGGAATGTAAACTTGGCTACACAGGAACTGAATTACAGAACAGAACAGGGTCTCAAATTTAGAAAAGCAACTTATGCTTGCTTAAGGGGAAAGGTGAGTTGGGGTGCTGCATAAAACCAGAGATTGAAATGAGCACAGATAAAGTTCCTTAAGTCAAATATGGAATAGACAAGAGCTACTCCTTGCTCAACGAAATGGACTCAACACCGCATATTAAACGCCTAAGAATGTACCTGACTAGTAAGTATCTTAAAACCTATGGATTGCTATGTCTCCGAAAGAGAATCAAGCATGTGTACAGGGGCATAAACGCAGCAGTGATAGGATTGGAGAGGTTCGGTGAGCAAATGAAGACCCTTTGAAGTCATATTGCATGGTACCCATTACACGGGTCTTAACTCTCCAGGTTTAAGGTATTCTTCCTTCAGCTAAAACATGCATGTGGAACCCAGAGTATGATCAACCATGTGAACGGGAGACGTGTTCAAATATGTCTCAGTTTTCCTCCCCTGGTACTCGGGCACAACATTCCAGACGCTTTACTAACACTCTCCCCACTTGGAGAGTCAGCGCCTTTAACCTCCTGTTTGGCCCAGTTTGCAATTTCTGCGGAAGATGAACAGGAATAGCGAGAACCAATGAGAGACTAGCTGGAGGTGTCTGGACGGGCAAATTTAACTCTCATTTCCCACCAGGAAGAGGAAATAACCAAAGGCTCAGCGTGCCGTGCCGGAACCAGATTAGGGCCTGAAGCCATCCTGCGGTGTTGCGGCCAGCTCAAAAGAAAGCGAGTTGAAGAAAGGAGCTCAGGGGCACTGTAATTCACAAACCTGCAGAGTTATAAATGACAGCTATCGTCCAAAAATAGACTGAAGTAAGGCTGCCAAGAGGACTTGAAAGCGGGGCAGAATTGCAGGAAACCGATTTCAGGAGGTAGACTGGAATTGCATTGAAAGCATAGGAAAAGAGGCAGAACGTCCACAATGATGCACTTGGCCAAAAAGGGCGTATGCGTTTTTTCCTGAATATATTCAGGAAAAAACGCATACGCCCTTTTTGGCCAACCAAGCAAGCTTGCAAAGGAAATCTGCACTACAATGAAGTCTCACTTCCCCCCGGTCAAAAGGGCCATCTGTAAAAAGTGTAAAATCCAGAAAGGCAACAGGCCATTGAGAACTGGGAGCCTTGTTATGCTGATGGGCGGGATGTAAATTGCCAACAGACACTTGGGAGAAGTGTATGGTGTTTCCTGAAACATCTAAAAAACAAAGCAACAGAGCCTAGGGCACTGCCACTTATGGTCCTATAGCTTAGGGAAATTAAAATCAAAAAGACACAGCCACCCCAAAGTTTGGAACGGCTCTGTTTACAAGAACCTCGTTTACAGTACAAGTTCAACATCGCAGAAAGTGAAAAATGGATAAAGAAGTTGTGGTATTTACTTACAAAGCAATATCACTCAGCAATGAAATCTGTGTCATCAGGCCCTTAGCAGCACAATGAGTGGATTCAGGTATGATGATTCTAACTGAAGTAAGTCACACAGAAAAAGAAACATCATAAGATATCAGTAATACACGGAATGTAAACTTGGCTACACAGGAACTGAATTACAGAACAGAACAGGGTCTCAAATTTAGAAAAGCAACTTATGCTTGCTTAAGGGTAAAGGTGAGTTGGGGTGCTGCATAAAACCAGAGATTGAAATGAGCACAGATAAAGTTCCTTAAGTCAAATATGGAATAGACAAGAGCTACTCCTTGCTCAACGAAATGGACTCAACACCGCATATTAAACGCCTAAGAATGTACCTGACTAGTAAGTATCTTAAAACCTATGGATTGCTATGTCTCCGAAAGAGAATCAAGCATGTGTACAGGGGCATAAACGCAGCAGTGATAGGATTGGAGAGGTTCGGTGAGCAAATGAAGATCCTTTGAAGTCATATTGCATGGTACCCATTACACGGGTCTTAACTCTCCAGTTTTAAGGTATTCTTCCTTCAGCTAAAACATGCATGTGGAACCCAGAGTATGATCAACCATGTGAACGGGAGACGTGTTCAAATATGTCTCAGTTTTCCTCCCCTGGTACTCGGGTGCAACATTCCAGACGCTTTACTAACACTCTCCCCACTTGGAGAGTCAGCGCCTTTAACCTCCTGTTTGGCCCAGTTTGCAATTTCTGCGGAAGATGAACAGGAATAGCGAGAACCAATGAGAGGCTAGCTGGAGGTGTCTGGACGGGCAAATTTAACTCTCATTTCCCACCAGGAAGAGGAAATAACCAAAGGCTCAGCGTGCCGTACCGGAACCAGATTAGGGCCTGAAGCCATCCTGCGGTGTTGCGGCCAGCTCAAAAGAAAGCGAGTTGAAGAAAGGAGCTCAGGAGCACTGTAATTCACAAACCTGCAGAGTTATAAATGACAGCTATCGTCCAAAAATAGACTGAAGTAAGGCTGCCAAGAGGACTTGAAAGCGGGGCAGAATTGCAGGAAACCGATTTCAGGAGGTAGACTGGAATTGCATTGAAAGCATAGGAAAAGAGGCAGAACGTCCACAATGATGCACTTGGCCAAAAAGGGCGTATGCGTTTTTTCCTGAATATATTCAGGAAAAAACGCATACGCCCTTTTTGGCCAACCAAGCAAGCTTGCAAAGGAAATCTGCACTACAATGAAGTCTCACTTCCCCCCGGTCAAAAGGGCCATCTGAAAAAAGTGGAAAATCCAGAAAGGCAACAGGCCATTGAGAACTGGGAGCCTTGTTATGCTGATGGGCGGGATGTAAATTGCCAACAGACACTTGGGAGAAGTGTATGGTGTTTCCTGAAACATCTAAAAAACAAAGCAACAGAGCCTAGGGCACTTCCACTTATGGTCCTATAGCTTAGGGAAATTAAAATCAAAAAGACACAGCCACCCCAAAGTTTGGAACGGCTCTGTTTACAAGAACCTCGTTTACAGTACAAGTTCAACATCGCAGAAAGTGAAAAATGGATAAAGAAGTTGTGGTATTCACTTACAAAGCAATATCACTCAGCAATGAAATCTATGTCATCAGGCCCTTAGCAGCACAATGAGTGGATTCAGGTATGATGATTCTAACTGAAATAAGTCACACAGAAAAAGAAACATCATAAGATATCAGTAATACACGGAATGGAAACTTGGCTACACAGGAACTGAATTACAGAACAGAACAGGGTCTCAAATTTAGAAAAACAACTTATGCTTGCTTAAGGGTAAAGGTGAGTTGGGGTGCTGCATAAAACCAGAGATTGAAATGAGCACAGATAAAGTTCCTTAAGCCAAATATGGAATAGACAAGAGCTACTCCTTGCTCAACGAAATGGACTCAACACCGCATATTAAACGCCTAAGAATGTACCTGACTTGTAAGTATCTTAAAACCTATGGATTGCTATGTCTCCGAAAGAGAATCAAGCATGTGTACAGGGGCATAAACGCAGCAGTGATAGGATTGGAGAGGTTCGGTGAGCAAATGAAGACCCTTTGAAGTCATATTGCATGGTACCCATTCCACGGGTTTCAACTACCCAGGTTTCAGGTATTCTTCCTTCAGCTAAAACATGCATATGGAACCTAGAGTATGATCAACCATGTGATCGGTAGACGTGTTCAAATATGTCTCAGTTTTCCTCCCCTGGTACTCGGGTGCAACATTCCAGACGCTTTACTAACACTCTCCCCACTTGGAGAGTCAGTCCCTTTAACCTCCTGTTTGGCCCAGTTTGCAATTTCTGCGGAAGATGAACAGGAATAGCGAGAACCAATGAGAGGCTAGCTGGAGGTGTCTGGACGGGCAAATTTAACTCTCATTTCCCACCAGGAAGAGGAATTAACCAAAGGCTCAGCATGCCGGGCCGGAACCAGATTAGGGCCTGAAGCCATCCTGCGGTGTTGCGGCCAGGTCACAAGAAAGCGAGTTGAAGAAAGGAGCTCAGGGGCACTGTAATTCACAAACCTGCAGAGTTATAAATGACAGCTATCGTCCAAAAATAGACTGAAGTAAGGCTGCCAAGAGGACTTGAAAGCGGGGCAGAATTGCAGGAAACCGATTTCAGGAGGTAGACTGGAATTGCATGGCAAGCATAGGAAAAGAGGCAGAACGTCCACAATGATGCACTTGGCCAAAAAGGGCGTATGCGTTTTTTCCTGAATATATTCAGGAAAAAACGCATACGCCCTTTTTGGCCAACCAAGCAAGCTTGCAAAGGAAATCTGCACTACAATGAAGTCTCACTTCCCCCCGGTCAAAAGGGCCATCTGAAAAAAGTGTAAAATCCAGAAAGGCAGGACAGGCCATGGAGAACTGGGAGCCTTGTTATGCTGATGGGCGGGATGTAAATTGCCAACAACCACTCGGGAGAAGTGTATGGTGTTTCCTGAAACATCTAAAAAACAAAGCAACAGAGCCTAGGGCACTGCCACTTATGGTCCTATAGCTTAGGGAAATTAAAATCAAAAAGACACAGCCACCCCAAAGTTTGGAACGGCTCTGTTTACAAGAACCTCGTTTACAGTACAAGTTCAACATTGCAGAAAGTGAAAAATGGATAAAGAAGTTGTGGTATTTACTTACAAAGCAATATCACTCAGCAATGAAATCTGTGTCATCAGGCCCTTAGCAGCACAATGAGTGGATTCAGGTATGATGATTCTAACTGAAGTAAGTCACACAGAAAAAGAAACATCATAAGATATCAGTAATACATGGAATGTAAACTTGGCTACACAGGAACTGAATTACAGAACAGAACAGGGTCTCAAATTTAGAAAACCAACTTATGCTTGCTTAAGGGTAAAGGTGAGTTGGGGTGCTGCATAAAACCAGAGATTGAAATGAGCACAGATAAAGTTCCTTAAGTCAAATATGGAATAGACAAGAGCTACTCCTTGCTCAACGAAATGTACTCAACACCGCATATTAAACGCCTAAGAATGTACCTGACTAGTAAGTATCTTAAAACCTATGGATTGCTATGTCTCCGAAAGAGAATCAAGCATGTGTACAGGGGCATAAACGCAGCAGTGATAAGATTGGAGAGGTTCGGTGAGCAAATGAAGACCCTTTGAAGTCATATTGCATGGTACCCATTACACGGGTCTTAACTCTCCAGGTTTAAGGTATTCTTCCTTCAGCTAAAACATGCATGTGGAACCCAAGTATGATCAACCATGTGAACGGGAGACGTGTTCAAATATGTCTCAGTTTTCCTCCCCTGGTACTCGGGTGCAACATTCCAGACGCTTTACTAACACTCTCCCTACTTGGAGAGTCAGCGCCTTTAACCTCCTGTTTGGCCCAGTTTGCAATTTCTGCGGAAGAAGAACAGGAATAGCGAGAACCAATGAGAGACTAGCTGGAGGTGTCTGGACGGGCAAATTTAACTCTCATTTCCCACCAGGAAGAGGAAATAACCAAAGGCTCAGCGTGCCGGGCCGGAACCAGATTAGGGCCTGAAGCCATCCTGCGGTGTTGCGGCCAGCTCAAAAGAAAGCGAGTTGAAGAAAGGAGCTCAGGGGCACTGTAATTCACAAACCTGCAGAGTTATAAATGACAGCTATCGTCCAAAAATAGACTGAAGTAAGGCTGCCAAGAGGACTTGAAAGCGGGGCAGAATTGCAGGAAACCGATTTCAGGAGGTAGACTGGAATTGCATTGCAAGCATAGGAAAAGAGGCAGAACGTCCACAATGATGCACTTGGCCAAAAAGGGCGTATGCGTTTTTTCCTGAATATATTCAGGAAAAAACGCATACCCCCTTTATGGCCAACCAAGCAAGCTTGCAAAGGAAATCTGCACTACAATGAAGTCTCACTTCCCCCCGGTCAAAAGGGCCATCTGAAAAAAGTGTAAAATCCAGAAAGGCAGGACAGGCCATGGAGAACTGGGAGCCTTGTTATGCTGATGGGCGGGATGTAAATTGCCAACAGACACTCGGGAGAAGTGTATGGTGTTTCCTGAAACATCTAAAAAACAAAGCAACAGAGCCTAGGGCACTGCCACTTATGGTCCTATAGCTTAGGGAAATTAAAATCAAAAAGACACAGCCACCCCAAAGTTTGGGACGCCTCTGTTTACAAGAACCTCGTTTACAGTACAAGTTCAACATCGCAGAAAGTGAAAAATGGATAAAGAAGTTGTGGTATTTACTTACAAAGCAATATCACTCAGCAATGAAATCTGTGTCATCAGGCCCTTAGCAGCACAATGAGTGGATTCAGGTATGATGATTCTAACTGAAGTAAGTCACACAGAAAAAGAAACATCATAAGATATCAGTAATACACGGAATGTAAACTTGGCTACACAGGAACTGAATTACAGAACAGAACAGGGTCTCAAATTTAGAAAACCAACTTATGCTTGCTTAAGGGTAAAGGTGAGTTGGGGTGCTGCATAAAACCAGAGATTGAAATGAGCACAGATAAAGTTCCTTAAGTCAAATATGGAATAGACAAAGGCTACTCCTTGCTCAACGAAATAGACTCAACACCGCATATTAAACGCCTAAGAATGTACCTGACTAGTAAGTATCGTAAAACCTATGGATTGCTATGTCTCCAAAAGAGAATCAAGCATGTGTACAGGGGCATAAACGCAGCAGTGATAGGATTGGAGAGGTTCGGTGAGCAAATGAAGACCCTTTGAAGTCATATTGCATGGTACCCATTACACGGGTCTCAACTCTCCAGGTTTAAGGTATTCTTCCTTCAGCTAAAACATGCATGTGGAACCTAGAGTATGATCAACCATGTGATCGGGAGACGTGTTCAAATATGTCTCAGTTTTCCTCCCCTGGTACTCGGGTGCAACATTCCAGACGCTTTACTAACACTCTCCCCACTTGGAGAGTCAGCGCCTTTAACCTCCTGTTTGGCCCAGTTTGCAATTTCTGCGGAAGATGAACAGGAATAGCGAGAACCAATGAGAGGCTAGCTGGAGGTGTCTGGACGGGCAAATTTAACTCTCATTTCCCACCAGGAAGAGGAATTAACCAAAGGCTCAGCATGCCGGGCCGGAACCAGATTAGGGCCTGAAGCCATCCTGCGGTGTTGCGGCCAGGTCACAAGAAAGCGAGTTGAAGAAAGGAGCTCAGTGACACTGTAATTCACAAACCTGCAGAGTTATAAATGACAGCTATCGTCCAAAAATATACTGAAGTAAGGCTGCCAAGAGGACTTGAAAGCGGGGCAGAATTGCAGGAAACCGATTTCAGGAGGTAGACTGGAATTGCATTGCAAGCATAGGAAAAGAGGCAGAACGTCCACAATGATGCACTTGGCCAAAAAGGGCGTATGCGTTTTTTCCTGAATATATTCAGGAAAAAACGTATACGCCCTCTTTGGCCAACCAAGCAAGCTTGCAAAGGAAATCTGCACTACAATGAAGTCTCACTTCCCCCCGGTCAAAAGGGCCATCTGAAAAAAGTGTAAAACCCAGAAAGGCAGGACAGGCCATGGAGAACTGGGAGCCTTGTTATGCTGATGGGCGGGATGTAAATTGCCAACTACCGCTCGGAAGAAGTGTATGGTGTTTCCTGAAACATGTAAAAAACAAAGCAACAGAACCTAGGGCACTTCCACTTATGGTCCTATAGCTTAGGGAAATTAAAATCAAAAAGACACAGCCACCCAAAACTTTGGAACGGCTCTGTTTACAAGAACCTCGTTTACAGTACAAGTTCAACATCGCAGAAAGTGAAAAATGGATAAAGAACTTGTGGTATTTACTTACAAAGCAATATCACTCAGCAATGAAATCTCTGTCATCAGGCCCTTAGCAGCACAATGAGTGGATTCAGGTACGATGATTCTAACTGAAATAAGTCACACAGAAAAAGAAACATCATAAGATATCAGTAATACACGGAATGTAAACTTGGCTACACAGGAACTGAATTCCAAAACAGAACAGTGTCTCAAATTTAGAAAACCAACTTATGCTTGCTTATGGGGCAAGGTGAGTTGGGGTGCTGCATAAAACCAGAGATTGAAATGAGCACAGATAAAGTTCCTTAAGCCAAATATGGAATAGACAAGAGCTACTCCTTGCTCAACGAAATGGACTCAACACCCCATATTAAACGCCTAAGAATGTCCCTGACTAGTAAGTATCTTAAAACCTATGGATTGCTATGTCTCCAAAAGAGAATCAAGCGTGTGTACAGGGGCATAAACGCAGCAGTGATAGGATTGGAGAGGTTCGGTGAACAAATGAAGACCCTTTGAAGTCATATTGCATGGTACCCATTACACGGGTCTCAACTCTCCAGGTTTAAGGTATTCTTCCTTCAGCTAAAACATGCATGTGGAACCCAAGTATGATCAACCATGTGAACGGGAGACGTGTTCAAATATGTCTCAGTTTTCCTCCCCTGGTACTCGGGTGCAACATTCCAGACGCTTTACTAACACTCTCCCCACTTGGAGAGTCAGCGCCTTTAACCTCCTGTTTGGCCCAGTTTGCAATTTCTGCGGAAGATGAACAGGAATAGCGAGAACCAATGAGAGGCTAGCTGGAGGTGTCTGGACGGGCAAATTTAACTCTCATTTCCCACCAGGAAGAGGAAATAACCAAAGGCTCAGCGTGCCGGGCCGGAACCAGATTAGGGCCTGAAGACATCCTGTGGTGTTGCGGCCAGGTCACAAGAAAGCGAGTTGAAGAAAGGAGCTCAGGGGCACTGTAATTCACAAACCTGCAGAGTTATAAATGACAGCTATCGTCCAAAAATAGACTGAAGTAAGGCTGCCAAGAGGACTTGAAAGCGGGGCAGAATTGCAGGAAACCGATTTCAGGAGGTAGACTGGAATTGCATTGAAAGCATAGGAAAAGAGGCAGAACGTCCACAATGATGCACTTGGCCAAAAAGGGCGTATGCGTTTTTTCCTGAATATATTCAGGAAAAAACGCATACGCCCTTTTTGGCCAACCAAGCAAGCTTGCAAAGGAAATCTGCACTACAATGAAGTCTCACTTCCCCCCGGTCAAAAGGGCCATCTGAAAAAAGTGTAAAATCCAGAAAGGCAGGACAGGCCATGGAGAACTGGGAGCCTTGTTATGCTGATGGGCGGGATGTAAATTGCCAACAACCACTCGGGAGAAGTGTATGGTGTTTCCTGAAACATCTAAAAAACAAAGCAACAGAACCTAGGGCACTTCCACTTATGGTCCTATAGCTTAGGGAAATTAAAATCAAAAAGACACAGCCACCCCAAAGTTTGGAACGGCTCTGTTTACAAGAACCTCGTTTACAGTACAAGTTCAACATCGCAGAAAGTGAAAAATGGATAAAGAAGTTGTGGTATTTACTTACAAAGCAATATCACTCAGCAATGAAATCTGTGTCATCAGGCCCTTAGCAGCACAATGAGTGGATTCAGGTATGATGATTCTAACTGAAGTAAGTCACACAGAAAAAGAAACATCATAAGATATCAGTAATACACGGAATGTAAACTTGGCTACACAGGAACTGTATTACAGAACAGAACAGGGACTCAAATTTAGAAAACCAACTTATTCTTGCTTAAGGGTAAAGGTGAGTTGGGGTGCTGCATAAAACCAGAGATTGAAATGAGCACAGATAAAGTTCCTTAAGTCAAATATGGAATAGACAAGAGCTACTCCTTGCTCAACGAAATGGACTCAACACCGCATATTAAACGCCTAAGAATGTACCTGACTAGTAAGTATCTTAAAACCTATGGATTGCTATGTCTCCGAAAGAGAATCAAGCATGTGTACAGGGGCATAAATGCGGCAGTGATAGGATTGGAGAGGTTCGGTGAGCAAATGAAGACCCTTTGAAGTCATATTGCATGGTACCCATTCCACGGGTTTCAACTACCCAGGTTTAAGGTATTCTTCCTTCAGCTAAAACATGCATGTGGAACCTAGAGTATGATCAACCATGTGATCGGGAGACGTGTTCAAATATGTCAGTTTTCGTACCCTGGTACTCGGGTGCAACATTCCAGACGCTTTACTAACACTCTCCCCACTTGGAGAGTCAGTCCCTTTAACCTCCTGTTTGGCCCAGTTTGCAATTTCTGCGGAAGATGAACAGGAATAGCGAGAACCAATGAGAGGCTAGCTGGAGGTGTCTGGACGGGCAAATTTAACTCTCATTTCCCACCAGGAAGAGGAAATAACCAAAGGCTCAGCGTGCCGGGCCGGAACCAGATTAGGGCCTGAAGACATCCCGTGGTGTTGCGGCCAGGTCACAAGAAAGCGAGTTGAAGAAAGGAGCTCAGGGGCACTGTAATTCACAAACCTGCAGAGTTATAAATGACAGCTATCGTCCAAAAATAGACTGAAGTAAGGCTGCCAAGAGGACTTGAAAGTGGGGCAGAATTGCAGGAAACCGATTTCAGGAGGTAGACTGGAATTGCATTGAAAGCATAGGAAAAGAGGCAGAACGTCCACAATGATGCACTTGGCCAAAAAGGGCGTATGCGTTTTTTCCTGAATATATTCAGGAAAAAACGCATACGCCCTTTTTGGCCAACCAAGCAAGCTTGCAAAGGAAATCTGCACTACAATGAAGTCTCACTTCCCCCCGGTCAAAAGGGCCATCTGAAAAAAGTGTAAAATCCAGAAAGGCAGGACAGGCCATGGAGAAATGGGAGCCTTGTTATGCTGATGGGCGGGATGTAAATTGCCAACAACCACTCGGGAGAAGTGTATGGTGTTTCCTGAAACATCTAAAAAACAAAGCAACAGAACCTAGGGCACTTCCACTTATGGTCCTATAGCTTAGGGAAATTAAAACCAAAAAGACACAGCCACCCCAAAGTTTGGAACGGCTCTGTTTACAAGAACCTCGTTTACAGTACAAGTTCAACATCGCAGAAAGTGAAAAATGGATAAAGAACTTGTGGTATTTACTTACAAAGCAATATCACTCAGCAATGAAATCTGTGTCATCAGGCCCTTAGCAGCACAATGAGTGGATTCAGGTATGATGATTCTACCTGAAGTAAGTCACACAGAAAAAGAAACATCATAAGATATCAGTAATACACGGAATGTAAACTTGGCTACACAGGAACTGAATTACAGAACAGAACAGGGAGTCAAATTTAGAAAACCAACTTATGCTTGCTTAAGGGTAAAGGTGAGTTGGGGTGCTGCATAAAACCAGAGATTGAAATGAGCACAGATAAAGTTCCTTAAGTCAAATATGGAATAGACAAGAGCTACTCCTTGCTCAACGAAATGGACTCAACACCGCATATTAAACGCCTAAGAATGTACCTGACTAGTAAGTATCTTCAAACCTATGGATTGCTATGTCTCCGAAAGAGAATCAAGCATGTGTACAGGGGCATAAACGCAGCAGTGATAGGATTGGAGAGGTTCGGTGAGCAAATGAAGACCCTTTGAAGTCATATTGCATGGTACCCATTCCACGGGTTTCAACTACCCAGGTTTAAGGTATTCTTCCTTCAACTAAAACATGCATGTGGAACCCAGAGTATGATCAACCATGTGATCGGGAGACGTGTTCAAATATGTCAGTTTTCGTACCCTGGTACTCGGGTGCAACATTCCAGACGCTTTACTAACACTCTCCCCACTTGGAGAGTCAGTCCCTTTAACCTCCTGTTTGGCCCAGTTTGCAATTTCTGCGGAAGATGTACAGGAATAGCGAGAACCAATGAGAGGCTAGCTGGAGGTGTCTGGACGGGCAAATTTAACTCTCATTTCCCACCAGGAAGAGGAAATAACCAAAGGCTCAGCGTGCCGTGCCGGAACCAGATTAGGGCCTGAAGCCATCCTGCGGTGTTGCGGCCAGCTCAAAAGAAAGCGAGTTGAAGAAAGGAGCTCAGGGGCACTGTAATTCACAAACCTGCAGAGTTATAAATGACAGCTATCGTCCAAAAATAGACTGAAGTAAGGCTGCCAAGAGGACTTGAAAGCGGGGCAGAATTGCAGGAAACCGATTTCAGGAGGTAGACTGGAATTGCATTGAAAGCATAGGAAAAGAGGCAGAACGTCCACAATGATGCACTTGGGCAAAAAGGGCGTATGCATTTTTTCCTGAATATATTCAGGAAAAAACGCATACGCCCTTTTTGGCCAACCAAGCAAGCTTGCAAAGGAAATCTGCACTACAATGAAGTCTCACTTCCCCCCGGTCAAAAGGGCCATCTGAAAAAAGTGTAAAATCCAGAAAGGCAGGACAGGCCATGGAGAACTGGGAGCCTTGTTATGCTGATGGGCGGGATGTAAATTGCCAACAGACACTTGGGAGAAGTGTATGGTGTTTCCTGAAACATCTAAAAAACAAAGCAACAGAACCTAGGGCACTTCCACTTATGGTCCTATAGCTTAGGGAAATTAAAATCAAAAAGACACAGCCACCCCAAAGTTTGGAACGGCTCTGTTTACAAGAACCTCGTTTACAGTACAAGTTCAACATCGCAGAAAGTGAAAAATGGATAAAGAAGTTGTGGTATTTACTTACAAAGCAATATCACTCAGCAATGAAATCTGTGTCATCAGGCCCGTAGCAGCACAATGAGTGGATTCAGGTATGATGATTCTAACTGAAGTAAGTCACACAGAAAAAGAAACATCATAAGATATCAGTAATACACGGAATGTAAACTTGGCTACACAGGAACTGAATTACAGAACAGAACAGGGACTCAAATTTAGAAAACCAACTTATGCTGGCTTAAGGGGAAAGGTGAGTTGGGGTGCTGCATAAAACCAGAGATTGAAATGAGCACAGATAAAGTTCCTTAAGCCAAATATGGAATAGACAAGAGCTACTCCTTGCTCAACGAAATGGACTCAACACCCCATATTAAACGCCTAAGAATGTACCTGACTAGTAAGTATCTTAAAACCTATGGATTGCTATGTCTCCAAAAGAGAATCAAGCGTGTGTACAGGGGAATAAACGCACCAGTGATAGGATTGGAGAGGTTCGGTGAGCAAATGAAGACCCTTTGAAGTCATATTGCATGGTACCCATTCCACGGGTCTCAACTCTCCAGGTTTACGGTATTCTTCCTTCAGCTAAAACATGCATGTGGAACCCAGAGTATGATCAACCATGTGAACGGGAGACGTGTTCAAATATGTCTCAGTTTTCCTCCCCTGGTACTCGGGTGCAACATTCCAGACGCTTTACTAACGCTCTCCCAACTTGGAGAGTCAGTCCCTTTAACCTCCTGTTTGGCCCAGTTTGCAATTTCTGCGGAAGATGAACAGGAATAGCGAGAACCAATGAGAGAGTAGCTGGAGGTGTCTGGACGGGCAAATTTAACTCTCATTTCCCACCAGGAAGAGGAATTAACCAAAGGCTCAGCGTGCCGTGCCGGAACCAGATTAGTGCCTGAAGCCATCCTGCGGTGTTGCGGCCAGGTCACAAGAAAGCGAGTTGAAGAAAGGAGCTCAGGGGCACTGTAATTCACAAACCTGCAGAGTTATAAGTGACAGCTATCGTCCAAAAATAGACTGAAGTAAGGCTGCCAAGAGGACTTGAAAGCGGGGCAGAATTGCAGGAAACCGATTTCAAGAGGTAGACTGGAATTGCATTGAAAGCATAGGAAAAGAGGCAGAACGTCCACAATGATGCACTTGGCCAAAAAGGGCGTATGCGTTTTTTCCTGAATATATTCAGGAAAAAACGCATACGCCCTTTTTGGCCAACCAAGCAAGCTTGCAAAGGAAATCTGCACTACAATGAAGTCTCACTTCCCCCCGGTCAAAAGGGCCATCTGAAAAAAGTGTAAAATCCAGAAAGGCAGGACAGGCCATGGAGAACTGGGAGCCTTGTTATGCTGATGGGCGGGATGTAAATTGCCAACAGACACTCGGGAGAAGTGTATGGTGTTTCCTGAAACATCTAAAAAACAAAGCAACAGAACCTAGGGCACGTCCACTTATAGTCCTATAGCTTAGGGAAATTAAAATCAAAAAGACACAGCCACCCCAAAGTTTGGAACGGCTCTGTTTACAAGAACCTCGTTTACAGTACAAGTTCAACATCGCAGAAAGTGAAAAATGGATAAAGAACTTGTGGTATTTACTTACAAAGCAATATCACTCAGCAATGAAATCTGTGTCATCAGGCCCTTAGCAGCACAATGAGTGGATTCAGGTATGATGATTCTACCTGAAGTAAGTCACACAGAAAAAGAAACATCATAAGATATCAGTAATACACGGAATGTAAACTTGGCTACACAGGAACTGAATTACAGAACAGAACAGGGAGTCAAATTTAGAAAACCAACTTATGCTTGCTTAAGGGTAAAGGTGAGTTGGGGTGCTGCATAAAACCAGAGATTGAAATGAGCACAGATAAAGTTCCTTAAGTCAAATATGGAATAGACAAGAGCTACTCCTTGCTCAACGAAATGGACTCAACACCGCATATTAAACGCCTAAGAATGTACCTGACTAGTAAGTATCTTCAAACCTATGGATTGCTATGTCTCCGAAAGAGAATCAAGCATGTGTACAGGGGCATAAACGCAGCAGTGATAGGATTGGAGAGGTTCGGTGAGCAAATGAAGACCCTTTGAAGTCATATTGCATGGTACCCATTCCACGGGTTTCAACTACCCAGGTTTAAGGTATTCTTCCTTCAACTAAAACATGCATGTGGAACCCAGAGTATGATCAACCATGTGATCGGGAGACGTGTTCAAATATGTCAGTTTTCGTACCCTGGTACTCGGGTGCAACATTCCAGACGCTTTACTAACACTCTCCCCACTTGGAGAGTCAGTCCCTTTAACCTCCTGTTTGGCCCAGTTTGCAATTTCTGCGGAAGATGTACAGGAATAGCGAGAACCAATGAGAGGCTAGCTGGAGGTGTCTGGACGGGCAAATTTAACTCTCATTTCCCACCAGGAAGAGGAAATAACCAAAGGCTCAGCGTGCCGTGCCGGAACCAGATTAGGGCCTGAAGCCATCCTGCGGTGTTGCGGCCAGCTCAAAAGAAAGCGAGTTGAAGAAAGGAGCTCAGGGGCACTGTAATTCACAAACCTGCAGAGTTATAAATGACAGCTATCGTCCAAAAATAGACTGAAGTAAGGCTGCCAAGAGGACTTGAAAGCGGGGCAGAATTGCAGGAAACCGATTTCAGGAGGTAGACTGGAATTGCATTGAAAGCATAGGAAAAGAGGCAGAACGTCCACAATGATGCACTTGGGCAAAAAGGGCGTATGCATTTTTTCCTGAATATATTCAGGAAAAAACGCATACGCCCTTTTTGGCCAACCAAGCAAGCTTGCAAAGGAAATCTGCACTACAATGAAGTCTCACTTCCCCCCGGTCAAAAGGGCCATCTGAAAAAAGTGTAAAATCCAGAAAGGCAGGACAGGCCATGGAGAACTGGGAGCCTTGTTATGCTGATGGGCGGGATGTAAATTGCCAACAGACACTCGGGAGAAGTGTATGGTGTTTCCTGAAACATCTAAAAAACAAAGCAACAGAACCTAGGGCACGTCCACTTATAGTCCTATAGCTTAGGGAAATTAAAATCAAAAAGACACAGCCACCCCAAAGTTTGGAACGGCTCTGTTTACAAGAACCTCGTTTACAGTACAAGTTCAACATCGCAGAAAGTGAAAAATGGATAAAGAACTTGTGGTATTTACTTACAAAGCAATATCACTCAGCAATGAAATCTGTGTCATCAGGCCCTTAGCAGCACAATGAGTGGATTCAGGTATGATGATTCTACCTGAAGTAAGTCACACAGAAAAAGAAACATCATAAGATATCAGTAATACACGGAATGTAAACTTGGCTACACAGGAACTGAATTACAGAACAGAACAGGGAGTCAAATTTAGAAAACCAACTTATGCTTGCTTAAGGGTAAAGGTGAGTTGGGGTGCTGCATAAAACCAGAGATTGAAATGAGCACAGATAAAGTTCCTTAAGTCAAATATGGAATAGACAAGAGCTACTCCTTGCTCAACGAAATGGACTCAACACCGCATATTAAACGCCTAAGAATGTACCTGACTAGTAAGTATCTTCAAACCTATGGATTGCTATGTCTCCGAAAGAGAATCAAGCATGTGTACAGGGGCATAAACGCAGCAGTGATAGGATTGGAGAGGTTCGGTGAGCAAATGAAGACCCTTTGAAGTCATATTGCATGGTACCCATTCCACGGGTCTCAACTCTCCAGGTTTACGGTATTCTTCCTTCAGCTAAAACATGCATGTGGAACCCAGAGTATGATCAACCATGTGAACGGGAGACGTGTTCAAATATGTCTCAGTTTTCCTCCCCTGGTACTCGGGTGCAACATTCCAGACGCTTTACTAACGCTCTCCCAACTTGGAGAGTCAGTCCCTTTAACCTCCTGTTTGGCCCAGTTTGCAATTTCTGCGGAAGATGAACAGGAATAGCGAGAACCAATGAGAGAGTAGCTGGAGGTGTCTGGACGGGCAAATTTAACTCTCATTTCCCACCAGGAAGAGGAATTAACCAAAGGCTCAGCGTGCCGTGCCGGAACCAGATTAGTGCCTGAAGCCATCCTGCGGTGTTGCGGCCAGGTCACAAGAAAGCGAGTTGAAGAAAGGAGCTCAGGGGCACTGTAATTCACAAACCTGCAGAGTTATAAGTGACAGCTATCGTCCAAAAATAGACTGAAGTAAGGCTGCCAAGAGGACTTGAAAGCGGGGCAGAATTGCAGGAAACCGATTTCAAGAGGTAGACTGGAATTGCATTGAAAGCATAGGAAAAGAGGCAGAACGTCCACAATGATGCACTTGGCCAAAAAGGGCGTATGCGTTTTTTCCTGAATATATTCAGGAAAAAACGCATACGCCCTTTTTGGCCAACCAAGCAAGCTTGCAAAGGAAATCTGCACTACAATGAAGTCTCACTTCCCCCCGGTCAAAAGGGCCATCTGAAAAAAGTGTAAAATCCAGAAAGGCAGGACAGGCCATGGAGAACTGGGAGCCTTGTTATGCTGATGGGCGGGATGTAAATTGCCAACAGACACTCGGGAGAAGTGTATGGTGTTTCCTGAAACATCTAAAAAACAAAGCAACAGAACCTAGGGCACGTCCACTTATAGTCCTATAGCTTAGGGAAATTAAAATCAAAAAGACACAGCCACCCCAAAGTTTGGAACGGCTCTGTTTACAAGAACCTCGTTTACAGTACAAGTTCAACATCGCAGAAAGTGAAAAATGGATAAAGAAGTTGTGGTATTTACTTACAAAGCAATATCACTCAGCAATGAAATCTGTGTCATCAGGCCCGTAGCAGCACAATGAGTGGATTCAGGTATGATGATTCTAACTGAAATAAGTCACACAGAGAAGAAACATCATAAGATATCAGTAATACACGGAATTTAAACTTGGCTACACAGGAACTGAATTACAGAACAGAACAGGGTCTCAAATTTAGAAAACCAACTTATGCTTGCTTAAGGGTAAAGGTGAGTTGGGGTGCTGCATAAAACCAGAGATTGAAATGAGCACAGATAAAGTTCCTTAAGCCAAATATGGAATAGACAAGAGCTACTCCTTGCTCAACGAAATGGACTCAACACCCCATATTAAACGCCTAAGAATGTACCTGACTAGTAAGTATCTTAAAACCTATGGATTGCTATGTCTCCAAAAGAGAATCAAGCGTGTGTACAGGGGAATAAACGCACCAGTGATAGGATTGGAGAGGTTCGGTGAGCAAATGAAGACCCTTTGAAGTCATATTGCATGGTACCCATTCCACGGGTCTCAACTCTCCAGGTTTACGGTATTCTTCCTTCAGCTAAAACATGCATGTGGAACCCAGAGTATGATCAACCATGTGAACGGGAGACGTGTTCAAATATGTCTCAGTTTTCCTCCCCTGGTACTCGGGTGCAACATTCCAGACGCTTTACTAACGCTCTCCCAACTTGGAGAGTCAGTCCCTTTAACCTCCTGTTTGGCCCAGTTTGCAATTTCTGCGGAAGATGAACAGGAATAGCGAGAACCAATGAGAGAGTAGCTGGAGGTGTCTGGACGGGCAAATTTAACTCTCATTTCCCACCAGGAAGAGGAATTAACCAAAGGCTCAGCGTGCCGTGCCGGAACCAGATTAGGGCCTGAAGCCATCCTGCGGTGTTGCGGCCAGCTCACAAGAAAGCGAGTTGAAGAAAGGAGCTCAGGGGCACTGTAATTCACAAACCTGCAGAGTTATAAGTGACAGCTATCGTCCAAAAATAGACTGAAGTAAGGCTGCCAAGAGGACTTGAAAGCGGGGCAGAATTGCAGGAAACCGATTTCAAGAGGTAGACTGGAATTGCATTGAAAGCATAGGAAAAGAGGCAGAACGTCCACAATGATGCACTTGGCCAAAAAGGGCGTATGCGTTTTTTCCTGAATATATTCAGGAAAAAACGCATACGCCCTTTTTGGCCAACCAAGCAAGCTTGCAAAGGAAATCTGCACTACAATGAAGTCTCACTTCCCCCCGGTCAAAAGGGCCATCTGAAAAAAGTGTAAAATCCAGAAAGGCAGGACAGGCCATGGAGAACTGGGAGCCTTGTTATGCTGATGGGCGGGATGTAAATTGCCAACAGACACTCGGGAGAAGTGTATGGTGTTTCCTGAAACATCTAAAAAACAAATCAACAGAACCTAGGGCACGTCCACTTATAGTCCTATAGCTTAGGGAAATTAAAATCAAAAAGACACAGCCACCCCAAAGTTTGGAACGGCTCTGTTTACAAGAACCTCGTTTACAGTACAAGTTCAACATCGCAGAAAGTGAAAAATGGATAAAGAAGTTGTGGTATTTACTTACAAAGCAATATCACTCAGCAATGAAATCTGTGTCATCAGGCCCGTAGCAGCACAATGAGTGGATTCAGGTATGATGATTCTAACTGAAATAAGTCACACAGAGAAGAAACATCATAAGATATCAGTAATACACGGAATTTAAACTTGGCTACACAGGAACTGAATTACAGAACAGAACAGGGTCTCAAATTTAGAAAACCAACTTATGCTTGCTTAAGGGTAAAGGTGAGTTGGGGTGCTGCATAAAACCAGAGATTGAAATGAGCACAGATAAAGTTCCTTAAGCCAAATATGGAATAGACAAGAGCTACTCCTTGCTCAACGAAATGGACTCAACACCCCATATTAAACGCCTAAGAATGTACCTGACTAGTAAGTATCTTAAAACCTATGGATTGCTATGTCTCCAAAAGAGAATCAAGCATGTGTACAGGGGAATAAACGCACCAGTGATAGGATTGGAGAGGTTCGGTGAGCAAATGAAGACCCTTTGAAGTCATATTGCATGGTACCCATTCCACGGGTCTCAACTCTCCAGGTTTACGGTATTCTTCCTTCAGCTAAAACATGCATGTGGAACCCAGAGTATGATCAACCATGTGAACGGGAGACGTGTTCAAATATGTCTCAGTTTTCCTCCCCTGGTACTCGGGTGCAACATTCCAGACGCTTTACTAACGCTCTCCCAACTTGGAGAGTCAGTCCCTTTAACCTCCTGTTTGGCCCAGTTTGCAATTTCTGCAGAAGATGAACAGGAATAGCGAGAACCAATGAGAGAGTAGCTGGAGGTGTCTGGACGGGCAAATTTAACTCTCATTTCCCACCAGGAAGAGGAATTAACCAAAGGCTCAGCGTGCCGTGCCGGAACCAGATTAGGGCCTGAAGCCATCCTGCGGTGTTGCGGCCAGGTCACAAGAAAGCGAGTTGAAGAAAGGAGCTCAGGGGCACTGTAATTCACAAACCTGCAGAGTTATAAGTGACAGCTATCGTCCAAAAATAGACTGAAGTAAGGCTGCCAAGAGGACTTGAAAGCGGGGCAGAATTGCAGGAAACCGATTTCAAGAGGTAGACTGGAATTGCATTGAAAGCATAGGAAAAGAGGCAGAACGTCCACAATGATGCACTTGGCCAAAAAGGGCGTATGCGTTTTTTCCTGAATATATTCAGGAAAAAACGCATACGCCCTTTTTGGCCAACCAAGCAAGCTTGCAAAGGAAATCTGCACTACAATGAAGTCTCACTTCCCCCCGGTCAAAAGGGCCATCTGAAAAAAGTGTAAAATCCAGAAAGGCAGGACAGGCCATGGAGAACTGGGAGCCTTGTTATGCTGATGGGCGGGATGTAAATTGCCAACAGACACTCGGGAGAAGTGTATGGTGTTTCCTGAAACATCTAAAAAACAAATCAACAGAACCTAGGGCACGTCCACTTATAGTCCTATAGCTTAGGGAAATTAAAATCAAAAAGACACAGCCACCCCAAAGTTTGGAACGGCTCTGTTTACAAGAACCTCGTTTACAGTACAAGTTCAACATCGCAGAAAGTGAAAAATGGATAAAGAAGTTGTGGTATTTACTTACAAAGCAATATCACTCAGCAATGAAATCTGTGTCATCAGGCCCGTAGCAGCACAATGAGTGGATTCAGGTATGATGATTCTAACTGAAATAAGTCACACAGAGAAGAAACATCATAAGATATCAGTAATACACGGAATTTAAACTTGGCTACACAGGAACTGAATTACAGAACAGAACAGGGTCTCAAATTTAGAAAACCAACTTATGCTTGCTTAAGGGTAAAGGTGAGTTGGGGTGCTGCATAAAACCAGAGATTGAAATGAGCACAGATAAAGTTCCTTAAGCCAAATATGGAATAGACAAGAGCTACTCCTTGCTCAACGAAATGGACTCAACACCCCATATTAAACGCCTAAGAATGTACCTGACTAGTAAGTATCTTAAAACCTATGGATTGCTATGTCTCCAAAAGAGAATCAAGCATGTGTACAGGGGAATAAACGCACCAGTGATAGGATTGGAGAGGTTCGGTGAGCAAATGAAGACCCTTTGAAGTCATATTGCATGGTACCCATTCCACGGGTCTCAACTCTCCAGGTTTACGGTATTCTTCCTTCAGCTAAAACATGCATGTGGAACCCAGAGTATGATCAACCATGTGAACGGGAGACGTGTTCAAATATGTCTCAGTTTTCCTCCCCTGGTACTCGGGTGCAACATTCCAGACGCTTTACTAACGCTCTCCCAACTTGGAGAGTCAGTCCCTTTAACCTCCTGTTTGGCCCAGTTTGCAATTTCTGCGGAAGATGAACAGGAATAGCGAGAACCAATGAGAGAGTAGCTGGAGGTGTCTGGACGGGCAAATTTAACTCTCATTTCCCACCAGGAAGAGGAATTAACCAAAGGCTCAGCGTGCCGTGCCGGAACCAGATTAGGGCCTGAAGCCATCCTGCGGTGTTGCGGCCAGCTCACAAGAAAGCGAGTTGAAGAAAGGAGCTCAGGGGCACTGTAATTCACAAACCTGCAGAGTTATAAGTGACAGCTATCGTCCAAAAATAGACTGAAGTAAGGCTGCCAAGAGGACTTGAAAGCGGGGCAGAATTGCAGGAAACCGATTTCAAGAGGTAGACTGGAATTGCATTGAAAGCATAGGAAAAGAGGCAGAACGTCCACAATGATGCACTTGGCCAAAAAGGGCGTATGCGTATTTTCCTGAATATATTCAGGAAAAAACGCATACGCCCTTTTTGGCCAACCAAGCAAGCTTGCAAAGGAAATCTGCACTACAATGAAGTCTCACTTCCCCCCGGTCAAAAGGGCCATCTGAAAAAAGTGTAAAATCCAGAAAGGCAGGACAGGCCATGGAGAACTGGGAGCCTTGTTATGCTGATGGGCGGGATGTAAATTGCCAACAGACACTCGGGAGAAGTGTATGGTGTTTCCTGAAACATCTAAAAAACAAAGCAACAGAACCTAGGGCACGTCCACTTATAGTCCTATAGCTTAGGGAAATTAAAATCAAAAAGACACAGCCACCCCAAAGTTTGGAACGGCTCTGTTTACAAGAACCTCGTTTACAGTACAAGTTCAACATCGCAGAAAGTGAAAAATGGATAAAGAAGTTGTGGTATTTACTTACAAAGCAATATCACTCAGCAATGAAATCTGTGTCATCAGGCCCGTAGCAGCACAATGAGTGGATTCAGGTATGATGATTCTAACTGAAATAAGTCACACAGAGAAGAAACATCATAAGATATCAGTAATACACGGAATTTAAACTTGGCTACACAGGAACTGAATTACAGAACAGAACAGGGTCTCAAATTTAGAAAACCAACTTATGCTTGCTTAAGGGTAAAGGTGAGTTGGGGTGCTGCATAAAACCAGAGATTGAAATGAGCACAGATAAAGTTCCTTAAGCCAAATATGGAATAGACAAGAGCTACTCCTTGCTCAACGAAATGGACTCAACACCCCATATTAAACGCCTAAGAATGTACCTGACTAGTAAGTATCTTAAAACCTATGGATTGCTATGTCTCCGAAAGAGAATCAAGCAAGTGTACAGGGGCATAAACGCAGCAGTGATAGGATTGGAGAGGTTCGGTGAACAAATGAAGACCCTTTGAAGTCATATTGCATGGTACCCATTACACGGGTCTCAACTCTCCAGGTTTAAGGTATTCTTCCTTCAGCTAAAACATGCATGTGGAACCCAAGTATGATCAACCATGTGAACGGGAGACGTGTTCAAAGATGTCTCAGTTTTCCTCCCCTGGTACTCGGGTGCAACATTCCAGACGCTTTACTAACACTCTCCCCACTTGGAGAGTCAGCGCCTTTAACCTCCTGTTTGGCCCAGTTTGCAATTTCTGCGGAAGATGAACAGGAATAGCGAGAACCAATGAGAGGCTAGCTGGAGGTGTCTGGACGGGCAAATTTAACTCTCATTTCCCACCAGGAAGAGGAAATAACCAAAGGCTCAGCGTGCCGGGCCGGAACCAGATTAGGGCCTGAAGACATCCTGTGGTGTTGCGGCCAGGTCACAAGAAAGCGAGTTGAAGAAAGGAGCTCAGGGGCACTGTAATTCACAAACCTGCAGAGTTATAAATGACAGCTATCGTCCAAAAATAGACTGAAGTAAGGCTGCCAAGAGGACTTGAAAGCGGGGCAGAATTGCAGGAAACCGATTTCAGGAGGTAGACTGGAATTGCATTGAAAGCATAGGAAAAGAGGCAGAACGTCCACAATGATGCACTTGGCCAAAAAGGGCGTATGCGTTTTTTCCTGAATATATTCAGGAAAAAACGCATACGCCCTTTTTGGCCAACCAAGCAAGCTTGCAAAGGAAATCTGCACTACAATGAAGTCTCACTTCCCCCCGGTCAAAAGGGCCATCTGAAAAAAGTGTAAAATCCAGAAAGGCAGGACAGGCCATGGAGAACTGGGAGCCTTGTTATGCTGATGGGCGGGATGTAAATTGCCAACAACCACTCGGGAGAAGTGTATGGTGTTTCCTGAAACATCTAAAAAACAAAGCAACAGAACCTAGGGCACTTCCACTTATGGTCCTATAGCTTAGGGAAATTAAAATCAAAAAGACACAGCCACCCCAAAGTTTGGAACGGCTCTGTTTACAAGAACCTCGTTTACAGTACAAGTTCAACATCGCAGAAAGTGAAAAATGGATAAAGAAGTTGTGGTATTTACTTACAAAGCAATATCACTCAGCAATGAAATCTGTGTCATCAGGCCCTTAGCAGCACAATGAGTGGATTCAGGTATGATGATTCTAACTGAAGTAAGTCACACAGAAAAAGAAACATCATAAGATATCAGTAATACACGGAATGTAAACTTGGCTACACAGGAACTGTATTACAGAACAGAACAGGGACTCAAATTTAGAAAACCAACTTATTCTTGCTTAAGGGTAAAGGTGAGTTGGGGTGCTGCATAAAACCAGAGATTGAAATGAGCACAGATAAAGTTCCTTAAGTCAAATATGGAATAGACAAGAGCTACTCCTTGCTCAACGAAATGGACTCAACACCGCATATTAAACGCCTAAGAATGTACCTGACTAGTAAGTATCTTAAAACCTATGGATTGCTATGTCTCCGAAAGAGAATCAAGCATGTGTACAGGGGCATAAATGCGGCAGTGATAGGATTGGAGAGGTTCGGTGAGCAAATGAAGACCCTTTGAAGTCATATTGCATGGTACCCATTCCACGGGTTTCAACTACCCAGGTTTAAGGTATTCTTCCTTCAGCTAAAACATGCATGTGGAACCTAGAGTATGATCAACCATGTGATCGGGAGACGTGTTCAAATATGTCAGTTTTCGTACGCTGGTACTCGGGTGCAACATTCCAGACGCTTTACTAACACTCTCCCCACTTGGAGAGTCAGTCCCTTTAACCTCCTGTTTGGCCCAGTTTGCAATTTCTGCGGAAGATGAACAGGAATAGCGAGAACCAATGAGAGGCTAGCTGGAGGTGTCTGGACGGGCAAATTTAACTCTCATTTCCCACCAGGAAGAGGAAATAACCAAAGGCTCAGCGTGCCGGGCCGGAACCAGATTAGGGCCTGAAGACATCCCGTGGTGTTGCGGCCAGGTCACAAGAAAGCGAGTTGAAGAAAGGAGCTCAGGGGCACTGTAATTCACAAACCTGCAGAGTTATAAATGACAGCTATCGTCCAAAAATAGACTGAAGTAAGGCTGCCAAGAGGACTTGAAAGTGGGGCAGAATTGCAGGAAACCGATTTCAGGAGGTAGACTGGAATTGCATTGAAAGCATAGGAAAAGAGGCAGAACGTCCACAATGATGCACTTGGCCAAAAAGGGCGTATGCGTTTTTTCCTGAATATATTCAGGAAAAAACGCATACGCCCTTTTTGGCCAACCAAGCAAGCTTGCAAAGGAAATCTGCACTACAATGAAGTCTCACTTCCCCCCGGTCAAAAGGGCCATCTGAAAAAAGTGTAAAATCCAGAAAGGCAGGACAGGCCATGGAGAAATGGGAGCCTTGTTATGCTGATGGGCGGGATGTAAATTGCCAACAGACACTCGGGAGAAGTGTATGGTGTTTCCTGAAACATCTAAAAAACAAAGCAACAGAACCTAGGGCACTTCCACTTATGGTCCTATAGCTTAGGGAAATTAAAACCAAAAAGACACAGCCACCCCAAAGTTTGGAACGGCTCTGTTTACAAGAACCTCGTTTACAGTACAAGTTCAACATCGCAGAAAGTGAAAAATGGATAAAGAACTTGTGGTATTTACTTACAAAGCAATATCACTCAGCAATGAAATCTGTGTCATCAGGCCCTTAGCAGCACAATGAGTGGATTCAGGTATGATGATTCTACCTGAAGTAAGTCACACAGAAAAAGAAACATCATAAGATATCAGTAATACACGGAATGTAAACTTGGCTACACAGGAACTGAATTACAGAACAGAACAGGGAGTCAAATTTAGAAAACCAACTTATGCTTGCTTAAGGGTAAAGGTGAGTTGGGGTGCTGCATAAAACCAGAGATTGAAATGAGCACAGATAAAGTTCCTTAAGTCAAATATGGAATAGACAAGAGCTACTCCTTGCTCAACGAAATGGACTCAACACTGCATATTAAACGCCTAAGAATGTACCTGACTAGTAAGTATCTTCAAACCTATGGATTGCTATGTCTCCGAAAGAGAATCAAGCATGTGTACAGGGGCATAAACACAGCAGTGATAGGATTGGAGAGGTTCGGTGAGCAAATGAAGACCCTTTGAAGTCATATTGCATGGTACCCATTCCACGGGTTTCAACTACCCAGGTTTAAGGTATTCTTCCTTCAACTAAAACATGCATGTGGAACCCAGAGTATGATCAACCATGTGATCGGGAGATGTGTTCAAATATGTCAGTTTTCGTACCCTGGTACTCGGGTGCAACATTCCAGACGCTTTACTAACACTCTCCCCACTTGGAGAGTCAGTCCCTTTAACCTCCTGTTTGGCCCAGTTTGCAATTTCTGCGGAAGATGTACAGGAATAGCGAGAACCAATGAGAGGCTAGCTGGAGGTGTCTGGACGGGCAAATTTAACTCTCATTTCCCACCAGGAAGAGGAAATAACCAAAGGCTCAGCGTGCCGTGCCGGAACCAGATTAGGGCCTGAAGCCATCCTGCGGTGTTGCGGCCAGCTCAAAAGAAAGCGAGTTGAAGAAAGGAGCTCAGGGGCACTGTAATTCACAAACCTGCAGAGTTATAAATGACAGCTATCGTCCAAAAATAGACTGAAGTAAGGCTGCCAAGAGGACTTGAAAGCGGGGCAGAATTGCAGGAAACCGATTTCAGGAGGTAGACTGGAATTGCATTGAAAGCATAGGAAAAGAGGCAGAACGTCCACAATGATGCACTTGGGCAAAAAGGGCGTATGCGTTTTTTCCTGAATATATTCAGGAAAAAACGCATATGCCCTTTTTGGCCAACCAAGCAAGCTTGCAAAGGAAATCTGCACTACAATGAAGTCTCACTTCCCCCCGGTCAAAAGGGCCATCTGAAAAAAGTGTAAAATCCAGAAAGGCAGGACAGGCCATGGAGAACTGGGAGCCTTGTTATGCTGATGGGCGGGATGTAAATTGCCAACAGACACTTGGGAGAAGTGTATGGTGTTTCCTGAAACATCTAAAAAACAAAGCAACAGAACCTAGGGCACTTCCACTTATGGTCCTATAGCTTAGGGAAATTAAAATCAAAAAGACACAGCCACCCCAAAGTTTGGAACGGCTCTGTTTACAAGAACCTCGTTTACAGTACAAGTTCAACATCGCAGAAAGTGAAAAATGGATAAAGAAGTTGTGGTATTTACTTACAAAGCAATATCACTCAGCAATGAAATCTGTGTCATCAGGCCCGTAGCAGCACAATGAGTGGATTCAGGTATGATGATTCTAACTGAAGTAAGTCACACAGAAAAAGAAACATCATAAGATATCAGTAATACACGGAATGTAAACTTGGCTACACAGGAACTGAATTACAGAACAGAACAGGGACTCAAATTTAGAAAACCAACTTATGCTGGCTTAAGGGGAAAGGTGAGTTGGGGTGCTGCATAAAACCAGAGATTGAAATGAGCACAGATAAAGTTCCTTAAGCCAAATATGGAATAGACAAGAGCTACTCCTTGCTCAACGAAATGGACTCAACACCCCATATTAAACGCCTAAGAATGTACCTGACTAGTAAGTATCTTAAAACCTATGGATTGCTATGTCTCCAAAAGAGAATCAAGCGTGTGTACAGGGGAATAAACGCACCAGTGATAGGATTGGAGAGGTTCGGTGAGCAAATGAAGACCCTTTGAAGTCATATTGCATGGTACCCATTCCACGGGTCTCAACTCTCCAGGTTTACGGTATTCTTCCTTCAGCTAAAACATGCATGTGGAACCCAGAGTATGATCAACCATGTGAACGGGAGACGTGTTCAAATATGTCTCAGTTTTCCTCCCCTGGTACTCGGGTGCAACATTCCAGACGCTTTACTAACGCTCTCCCAACTTGGAGAGTCAGTCCCTTTAACCTCCTGTTTGGCCCAGTTTGCAATTTCTGCGGAAGATGAACAGGAATAGCGAGAACCAATGAGAGAGTAGCTGGAGGTGTCTGGACGGGCAAATTTAACTCTCATTTCCCACCAGGAAGAGGAATTAACCAAAGGCTCAGCGTGCCGTGCCGGAACCAGATTAGTGCCTGAAGCCATCCTGCGGTGTTGCGGCCAGGTCACAAGAAAGCGAGTTGAAGAAAGGAGCTCAGGGGCACTGTAATTCACAAACCTGCAGAGTTATAAGTGACAGCTATCGTCCAAAAATAGACTGAAGTAAGGCTGCCAAGAGGACTTGAAAGCGGGGCAGAATTGCAGGAAACCGATTTCAAGAGGTAGACTGGAATTGCATTGAAAGCATAGGAAAAGAGGCAGAACGTCCACAATGATGCACTTGGCCAAAAAGGGCGTATGCGTTTTTTCCTGAATATATTCAGGAAAAAACGCATACGCCCTTTTTGGCCAACCAAGCAAGCTTGCAAAGGAAATCTGCACTACAATGAAGTCTCACTTCCCCCCGGTCAAAAGGGCCATCTGAAAAAAGTGTAAAATCCAGAAAGGCAGGACAGGCCATGGAGAACTGGGAGCCTTGTTATGCTGATGGGCGGGATGTAAATTGCCAACAGACACTCGGGAGAAGTGTATGGTGTTTCCTGAAACATCTAAAAAACAAAGCAACAGAACCTAGGGCACGTCCACTTATAGTCCTATAGCTTAGGGAAATTAAAATCAAAAAGACACAGCCACCCCAAAGTTTGGAACGGCTCTGTTTACAAGAACCTCGTTTACAGTACAAGTTCAACATCGCAGAAAGTGAAAAATGGATAAAGAAGTTGTGGTATTTACTTACAAAGCAATATCACTCAGCAATGAAATCTGTGTCATCAGGCCCGTAGCAGCACAATGAGTGGATTCAGGTATGATGATTCTAACTGAAATAAGTCACACAGAGAAGAAACATCATAAGATATCAGTAATACACGGAATTTAAACTTGGCTACACAGGAACTGAATTACAGAACAGAACAGGGTCTCAAATTTAGAAAACCAACTTATGCTTGCTTAAGGGTAAAGGTGAGTTGGGGTGCTGCATAAAACCAGAGATTGAAATGAGCACAGATAAAGTTCCTTAAGCCAAATATGGAATAGACAAGAGCTACTCCTTGCTCAACGAAATGGACTCAACACCCCATATTAAACGCCTAAGAATGTACCTGACTAGTAAGTATCTTAAAACCTATGGATTGCTATGTCTCCAAAAGAGAATCAAGCGTGTGTACAGGGGAATAAACGCACCAGTGATAGGATTGGAGAGGTTCGGTGAGCAAATGAAGACCCTTTGAAGTCATATTGCATGGTACCCATTCCACGGGTCTCAACTCTCCAGGTTTACGGTATTCTTCCTTCAGCTAAAACATGCATGTGGAACCCAGAGTATGATCAACCATGTGAACGGGAGACGTGTTCAAATATGTCTCAGTTTTCCTCCCCTGGTACTCGGGTGCAACATTCCAGACGCTTTACTAACGCTCTCCCAACTTGGAGAGTCAGTCCCTTTAACCTCCTGTTTGGCCCAGTTTGCAATTTCTGCGGAAGATGAACAGGAATAGCGAGAACCAATGAGAGAGTAGCTGGAGGTGTCTGGACGGGCAAATTTAACTCTCATTTCCCACCAGGAAGAGGAATTAACCAAAGGCTCAGCGTGCCGTGCCGGAACCAGATTAGGGCCTGAAGCCATCCTGCGGTGTTGCGGCCAGCTCACAAGAAAGCGAGTTGAAGAAAGGAGCTCAGGGGCACTGTAATTCACAAACCTGCAGAGTTATAAGTGACAGCTATCGTCCAAAAATAGACTGAAGTAAGGCTGCCAAGAGGACTTGAAAGCAGGGCAGAATTGCAGGAAACCGATTTCAAGAGGTAGACTGGAATTGCATTGAAAGCATAGGAAAAGAGGCAGAACGTCCACAATGATGCACTTGGCCAAAAAGGGCGTATGCGTTTTTTCCTGAATATATTCAGGAAAAAACGCATACGCCCTTTTTGGCCAACCAAGCAAGCTTGCAAAGGAAATCTGCACTACAATGAAGTCTCACTTCCCCCCGGTCAAAAGGGCCATCTGAAAAAAGTGTAAAATCCAGAAAGGCAGGACAGGCCATGGAGAACTGGGAGCCTTGTTATGCTGATGGGCGGGATGTAAATTGCCAACAGACACTCGGGAGAAGTGTATGGTGTTTCCTGAAACATCTAAAAAACAAATCAACAGAACCTAGGGCACGTCCACTTATAGTCCTATAGCTTAGGGAAATTAAAATCAAAAAGACACAGCCACCCCAAAGTTTGGAACGGCTCTGTTTACAAGAACCTCGTTTACAGTACAAGTTCAACATCGCAGAAAGTGAAAAATGGATAAAGAAGTTGTGGTATTTACTTACAAAGCAATATCACTCAGCAATGAAATCTGTGTCATCAGGCCCGTAGCAGCACAATGAGTGGATTCAGGTATGATGATTCTAACTGAAATAAGTCACACAGAGAAGAAACATCATAAGATATCAGTAATACACGGAATTTAAACTTGGCTACACAGGAACTGAATTACAGAACAGAACAGGGTCTCAAATTTAGAAAACCAACTTATGCTTGCTTAAGGGTAAAGGTGAGTTGGGGTGCTGCATAAAACCAGAGATTGAAATGAGCACAGATAAAGTTCCTTAAGCCAAATATGGAATAGACAAGAGCTACTCCTTGCTCAACGAAATGGACTCAACACCCCATATTAAACGCCTAAGAATGTACCTGACTAGTAAGTATCTTAAAACCTATGGATTGCTATGTCTCCAAACGAGAATCAAGCATGTGTACAGGGGAATAAACGCACCAGTGATAGGATTGGAGAGGTTCGGTGAGCAAATGAAGACCCTTTGAAGTCATATTGCATGGTACCCATTCCACGGGTCTAAACTCTCCAGGTTTACGGTATTCTTCCTTCAGCTAAAACATGCATGTGGAACCCAGAGTATGATCAACCATGTGAACGGGAGACGTGTTCAAATATGTCTCAGTTTTCCTCCCCTGGTACTCGGGTGCAACATTCCAGATGCTTTACTAACGCTCTCCCAACTTGGAGAGTCAGTCCCTTTAACCTCCTGTTTGGCCCAGTTTGCAATTTCTGCAGAAGATGAACAGGAATAGCGAGAACCAATGAGAGAGTAGCTGGAGGTGTCTGGACGGGCAAATTTAACTCTCATTTCCCACCAGGAAGAGGAATTAACCAAAGGCTCAGCGTGCCGTGCCGGAACCAGATTAGGGCCTGAAGCCATCCTGCGGTGTTGCGGCCAGGTCACAAGAAAGCGAGTTGAAGAAAGGAGCTCAGGGGCACTGTAATTCACAAACCTGCAGAGTTATAAGTGACAGCTATCGTCCAAAAATAGACTGAAGTAAGGCTGCCAAGAGGACTTGAAAGCGGGGCAGAATTGCAGGAAACCGATTTCAAGAGGTAGACTGGAATTGCATTGAAAGCATAGGAAAAGAGGCAGAACGTCCACAATGATGCACTTGGCCAAAAAGGGCGTATGCGTTTTTTCCTGAATATATTCAGGAAAAAACGCATACGCCCTTTTTGGCCAACCAAGCAAGCTTGCAAAGGAAATCTGCACTACAATGAAGTCTCACTTCCCCCCGGTCAAAAGGGCCATCTGAAAAAAGTGTAAAATCCAGAAAGGCAGGACAGGCCATGGAGAACTGGGAGCCTTGTTATGCTGATGGGCGGGATGTAAATTGCCAACAGACACTCGGGAGAAGTGTATGGTGTTTCCTGAAACATCTAAAAAACAAATCAACAGAACCTAGGGCACGTCCACTTATAGTCCTATAGCTTAGGGAAATTAAAATCAAAAAGACACAGCCACCCCAAAGTTTGGAACGGCTCTGTTTACAAGAACCTCGTTTACAGTACAAGTTCAACATCGCAGAAAGTGAAAAATGGATAAAGAAGTTGTGGTATTTACTTACAAAGCAATATCACTCAGCAATGAATCTGTGTCATCAGGCCCGTAGCAGCACAATGAGTGGATTCAGGTATGATGATTCTAACTGAAATAAGTCACACAGAGAAGAAACATCATAAGATATCAGTAATACACGGAATTTAAACTTGGCTACACAGGAACTGAATTACAGAACAGAACAGGGTCTCAAATTTAGAAAACCAACTTATGCTTGCTTAAGGGTAAAGGTGAGTTGGGGTGCTGCATAAAACCAGAGATTGAAATGAGCACAGATAAAGTTCCTTAAGCCAAATATGGAATAGACAAGAGCTACTCCTTGCTCAACGAAATGGACTCAACACCCCATATTAAACGCCTAAGAATGTACCTGACTAGTAAGTATCTTAAAACCTATGGATTGCTATGTCTCCAAAAGAGAATCAAGCATGTGTACAGGGGAATAAACGCACCAGTGATAGGATTGGAGAGGTTCGGTGAGCAAATGAAGACCCTTTGAAGTCATATTGCATGGTACCCATTCCACGGGTCTCAACTCTCCAGGTTTACGGTATTCTTCCTTCAGCTAAAACATGCATGTGGAACCCAGAGTATGATCAACCATGTGAACGGGAGACGTGTTCAAATATGTCTCAGTTTTCCTCCCCTGGTACTCGGGTGCAACATTCCAGACGCTTTACTAACGCTCTCCCAACTTGGAGAGTCAGTCCCTTTAACCTCCTGTTTGGCCCAGTTTGCAATTTCTGCGGAAGATGAACAGGAATAGCGAGAACCAATGAGAGAGTAGCTGGAGGTGTCTGGACGGGCAAATTTAACTCTCATTTCCCACCAGGAAGAGGAATTAACCAAAGGCTCAGCGTGCCGTGCCGGAACCAGATTAGGGCCTGAAGCCATCCTGCGGTGTTGCGGCCAGCTCACAAGAAAGCGAGTTGAAGAAAGGAGCTCAGGGGCACTGTAATTCACAAACCTGCAGAGTTATAAGTGACAGCTATCGTCCAAAAATAGACTGAAGTAAGGCTGCCAAGAGGACTTGAAAGCGGGGCAGAATTGCAGGAAACCGATTTCAAGAGGTAGACTGGAATTGCATTGAAAGCATAGGAAAAGAGGCAGAACGTCCACAATGATGCACTTGGCCAAAAAGGGCGTATGCGTATTTTCCTGAATATATTCAGGAAAAAACGCATACGCCCTTTTTGGCCAACCAAGCAAGCTTGCAAAGGAAATCTGCACTACAATGAAGTCTCACTTCCCCCCGGTCAAAAGGGCCATCTGAAAAAAGTGTAAAATCCAGAAAGGCAGGACAGGCCATGGAGAACTGGGAGCCTTGTTATGCTGATGGGCGGGATGTAAATTGCCAACAGACACTCGGGAGAAGTGTATGGTGTTTCCTGAAACATCTAAAAAACAAAGCAACAGAACCTAGGGCACGTCCACTTATAGTCCTATAGCTTAGGGAAATTAAAATCAAAAAGACACAGCCACCCCAAAGTTTGGAACGGCTCTGTTTACAAGAACCTCGTTTACAGTACAAGTTCAACATCGCAGAAAGTGAAAAATGGATAAAGAAGTTGTGGTATTTACTTACAAAGCAATATCACTCAGCAATGAAATCTGTGTCATCAGGCCCGTAGCAGCACAATGAGTGGATTCAGGTATGATGATTCTAACTGAAATAAGTCACACAGAGAAGAAACATCATAAGATATCAGTAATACACGGAATTTAAACTTGGCTACACAGGAACTGAATTACAGAACAGAACAGGGTCTCAAATTTAGAAAACCAACTTATGCTTGCTTAAGGGTAAAGGTGAGTTGGGGTGCTGCATAAAACCAGAGATTGAAATGAGCACAGATAAAGTTCCTTAAGCCAAATATGGAATAGACAAGAGCTACTCCTTGCTCAACGAAATGGACTCAACACCCCATATTAAATGCCTAAGAATGTACCTGACTAGTAAGTATCTTAAAACCTATGGATTGCTATGTCTCCAAAAGAGAATCAAACGTGTGTACAGGGGCATAAATGCAGCAGTGATAGGATTGGAGAGGTTCGGTGAGCAAATGAAGACCCTTTGAAGTCATATTGCATGGTACCCATTACACGGGTCTCAACTCTCCAGGTTTAAGGTATTCTTCCTTCAGCTAAAACATGCATGTGGAACCCAAGTATGATCAACCATGTGAACGGGAGACGTGTTCAAATATGTCTCAGTTTTTCTCCCCTGGTACTCGGGTGCAACATTCCAGACGCTTTACTAACACTCTCCCCACTTGGAGAGTCAGCGCCTTTAACCTCCTGTTTGGCCCAGTTTGCAATTTCTGCGGAAGATGAACAGGAATAGCGAGAACCAATGAGAGGCTAGCTGGAGGTGTCTGGACGGGCAAATTTAACTCTCATTTCCCACCAGGAAGAGGAAATAACCAAAGGCTCAGCCTGCCGTACCGGAACCAGATTAGGGCCTGAAGCCATCCTGCAGTGTTGTGGCAAGCTCAAAAGAAAGCGAGTTGAAGAAAGGAGCTCAGGGGCACTGTAATTCACAAACCTGCAGAGTTATAAATGACAGCTATCGTCCAAAAACAGACTGAAGTAAGGCTGCCAAGAGGACTTGAAAGCGGGGCAGAATTGCAGGAAACTGATTTCAGGAGGTAGACTGGAATTGCATTGAAAGCATAGGAAAAGAGGCAGAACGTCCACAATGATGCACTTGGCCAAAAAGGGCGTATGCGTTTTTTCCTGAATATATTCAGGAAAAAACGCATACGCCCTTTTTGGCCAACCAAGCAAGCTTGCAAAGGAAATCTGCACTACAATGAAGTCTCACTTCCCCCCGGTCAAAAGGGCCATCTGAAAAAAGTGTAAAATCCAGAAAGGCAGGACAGGCCATGGAGAACTGGGAGCCTTGTTATGCTGATGGGCGGGATGTAAATTGCCAACAACCACTCGGGAGAAGTGTATGGTGTTTCCTGAAACATCTAAAAAACAAAGCAACAGAACCTAGGGCACTTCCACTTATGGTCCTATAGCTTAGGGAAATTAAAATCAAAAAGACACAGCCACCCCAAAGTTTGGAACGGCTCTGTTTACAAGAACCTCGTTTACAGTACAAGTTCAACATCGCAGAAAGTGAAAAATGGATAAAGAAGTTGTGGTATTTACTTACAAAGCAATATCACTCAGCAATGAAATCTGTGTCATCAGGCCCGTAGCAGCACAATGAGTGGATTCAGGTATGATGATTCTAACTGAAGTAAGTCACACAGAAAAAGAAACATCATAAGATATCAGTAATACACGGAATGTAAACTTGGCTACACAGGAACTGAATTACAGAACAGAACAGGGACTCAAATTTAGAAAACCAACTTATGCTTGCTTAAGGGGAAAGGTGAGTTGGGGTGCTGCATAAAACCAGAGATTGAAATGAGCACAGATAAAGTTCCTTAAGCCAAATATGGAATAGACAAGAGCTACTCCTTGCTCAACGAAATGGACTCAACACCCCATATTAAACGCCTAAGAATGTACCTGACTAGTAAGTATCTTAAAACCTATGGATTGCTATGTCTCCAAAAGAGAATCAAGCGTGTGTACAGGGGAATAAACGCAGCAGTGATAGGATTGGAGAGGTTCGGTGAGCAAATGAAGACCCTTTGAAGTCATATTGCATGGTACCCATTCCAAGGGTCTCAACTCTCCAGGTTTAAGGTATTCTTCCTTCAGCTAAAACATGCATGTGGAACCCAGAGTATGATCAACCATGTGAACGGGAGACGTGTTCAAATATGTCTCAGTTTTCCTCCCCTGGTACTCGGGTGCAACATTCCAGACGCTTTACTAACACTCTCCCAACTTGGAGAGTCAGTCCCTTTAACCTCCTGTTTGGCCCAGTTTGCAATTTCTGCGGAAGATGAACAGGAATAGCGAGAACCAATGAGAGAGTAGCTGGAGGTGTCTGGACGGCCAAATTTAACTCTCATTTCCCACCAGGAAGAGGAATTAACCAAAGGCTCAGCGTGCCGTGCCGGAACCAGATTAGGGCCTGAAGCCATCCTGCGGTGTTGCGGCAGGTCACAAGAAAGCGAGTTGAAGAAAGGAGCTCAGGGGCACTGTAATTCACAAACCTGCAGAGTTATAAGTGACAGCTATCGTCCAAAAATAGACTGAAATAAGGCTGCCAAGAGGACTTGAAAGCGGGGCAGAATTGCAGGAAACCGATTTCAAGAGGTAGACTGGAATTGCATTGAAAGCATAGGAAAAGAGGCAGAACGTCCACAATGATGCACTTGGCCAAAAAGGGCGTATGCGTTTTTTCCTGAATATATTCAGGAAAAAACGCATACGCCCTTTTTGGCCAACCAAGCAAGCTTGCAAAGGAAATCTGCACTACAATGAAGTCTCACTTCCCCCCGGTCAAAAGGGCCATCTGAAAAAAGTGTAAAATCCAGAAAGGCAGGACAGGCCATGGAGAACTGGGAGCCTTGTTATGCTGATGGGCGGGATGTAAATTGCCAACAGACACTCGGGAGAAGTGTATGGTGTTTCCTGAAACATCTAAAAAACAAAGCAACAGAACCTAGGGCACGTCCACTTATAGTCCTATAGCTTAGGGAAATTAAAATCAAAAAGACACAGCCACCCCAAAGTTTGGAACGGCTCTGTTTACAAGAACCTCGTTTACAGTACAAGTTCAACATCGCAGAAAGTGAAAAATGGATAAAGAAGTTGTGGTATTTACTTACAAAGCAATATCACTCAGCAATGAAATCTATGTCATCAGGCCCTTAGCAGCATAATGAGTGGATTCAGGTATGATGATTCTAACTGAAATAAGTCACACAGAAAAAGAAACATCATAAGATATCACTAATACACGGAATGTAAACTTGCCTACACAGGAACTGCATTCCAAAACAGAATAGGGTCTCAAATTTAGAAAACCAACTTATGCTTGCTTAAGGGGAAAGGTGAGTTGGGGTGCTGCATAAAACCAGAGATTGAAATGAGCACAGGTAAAGTTCCTTAAGCCAAATATGGAATAGACAAGAGCTACTCCTTGCTCAACGAAATGGACTCAACACCGCATATTAAACGCCTAAGAATGTACCTGACTAGTAAGTATCTTAAAACCTATGGATTGCTATGTCTCCAAAAGAGAATCAAGCATGTGTACAGGGGCATAAACGCAGCAATGATAGGATTGGAGAGGTTCGGTGAGCAAATGAAGACCCTTTGAAGTCATATTGCATGGTACCCATTCCACGGGTTTCAACTACCCAGGTTTTAGGTATTCTTCCTTCAGCTAAAACATGCATGTGGAACCCAAGTATGATCAACCATGTGATCGGGAGACGTGTTCAAATATGTCTCAGTTTTCCTCCCCTGGTACTCGGGTGCAACATTCCAGACGCTTTACTAACACTCTCCCCACTTGGAGAGTCAGCGCCTTTAACCTCCTGTTTGGCCCAGTTTGCAATTTCTGCGGAAGATGAACAGGAATAGCGAGAACCAATGAGAGGCTAGCTGGAGGTGTCTGGACGGGCAAATTTAACTCTCATTTCCCACCAGGAAGAGGAAATAACCAAAGGCTCAGCGTGCCGTACCGGAACCAGATTAGGGTCTGAAGCCATCCTGCGGTGTTGCGGCCAGCTCACAAGGAAGCAAGTTGAAGAAAGGAGCTCAGGGACACTGCAATTCACAAACCTGCAGAGTTATAAATGACAGCTATCGTCCAAAAATAGACTGAAGTAAGGCTGCCAAGAGGACTTGAAAGCGGGGCAGAATTGCAGGAAACCGATTTCAGGAGGTAGACTGGAATTGCATTGAAAGCATAGGAAAAGAGGCAGAACGTCCACAATGATGCACTTGGCCAAAAAGGGCGTATGCGTTTTTTCCTGAATATATTCAGGAAAAAACGCATACGCCCTTTTTGGCCAACCAAGCAAGCTTGCAAAGGAAATCTGCACTACAATGAAGTCTCACTTCCCCCCGGTCAAAAGGGCCATCTGAAAAAAGTGTAAAATCCAGAAAGGCAGGACAGGCCATGGAGAACTGGGAGCCTTGTTATGCTGATGGGCGGGATGTAAATTGCCAACAACCACTCGGGAGAAGTGTATGGTGTTTCCTGAAACATCTAAAAAACAAAGCAACAGAACCTAGGGCACTTCCACTTATGGTCCTATAGCTTAGGGAAATTAAAATCAAAAAGACACAGCCACCCCAAAGTTTGGAGCGGCTCTGTTTACAAGAACCTCGTTTACAGTACAAGTTCAACATTGCAGAAAGTGAAAAATGGATAAAGAAATTGTGGTATTTACTTACAAAGCAATATCACTCAGCAATGAAATCTGTGTCATCAGGCCCTTAGCAGCACAATGAGTGGATTCAGGTATGATGATTCTAACTGAAGTAAGTCACACAGAAAAAGAAACATCATAAGATATCAGTAATACACGGAATGTAAACTTGGCTACACAGGAACTGAATTACAGAACAGAACAGGGTCTCAAATTTAGAAAACCAACTTATGCTTGCTTAAGGGTAAAGGTGAGTTGGGGTGCTGCATAAAACCAGAGATTGAAATGAGCACAGATAAAGGTCCTTAAGCCAAATATGGAATAGACAAGAGCTACTCCTTGCTCAACGCAATGGACTCAACACCCCATATTAAACGCCTAAGAATGTACCTGACTAGTAAGTATCTTAAAACCTATGGATTGCTATGTCTCCAAAAGAGAATCAAGCGTGTGTACAGGGGCATAAACGCAGCAGTGATAGGATTGGAGAGGTTCGGTGAGCATATGAAGACCCTTTGAAGTCATATTGCATGGTACCCATTCCACGGGTCTCAACTCTCCAGGTTTAAGGTATTCTTCCTTCAGCTAAAACATGCATGTGGAACCCAGAGTATGATCAACCATGTGAACGGGAGACGTGTTCAAATATGTCTCAGTTTTCCTCCCCTGGTACTCGGGTGCAACATTCCAGACGCTTTACTAACACTCTCCCCACTTGGAGAGTCAGCGCCTTTAACCTCCTGTTTGGCCCAGTTTGCAATTTCTTCGGAAGATGAACAGGAATAGCGAGAACCAATGAGAGGCTAGCTGGAGGTGTCTGGACGGGCAAATTTAACTCTCATTTCCCACCAGGAAGAGGAAATAACCAAAGGCTCAGCTTGCCGTACCGGAACCAGATTAGGGCCTGAAGCCATCCTGCGGTGTTGCGGCCAGCTCAAAAGAAAGCGAGTTGAAGAAAGGAGCTCAGGGGCACTGTAATTCACAAACCTGCAGAGTTATAAATGACAGCTATCGTCCAAAAATAGACTGAAGTAAGGCTGCCAAGAGGACTTGAAAGCGGGGCAGAATTGCAGGAAACCGATTTCAGGAGGTAGACTGGAATTGCATTGAAAGCATAGGAAAAGAGGCAGAACGTCCACAATGATGCACTTGGCCAAAAAGGGCGTATGCGTTTTTTCCTGAATATATTCAGGAAAAAACGCATACGCCCTTTTTGGCCAACCAAGCAAGCTTGCAAAGGAAATCTGCACTACAATGAAGTCTCACTTCCCCCCGGTCAAAAGGGCCATCTGAAAAAAGTGTAAAATCCAGAAAGGCAGGACAGGCCATGGAGAACTGGGAGCCTTGTTATGCTGATGGGCGGGATGTAAATTGCCAACAACCACTCGGGAGAAGTGTATGGTGTTTCCTGAAACATCTAAAAAACAAAGCAACAGAGCCTAGGGCACTTCCACTTATGGTCCTATAGCTTAGGGAAATTAAAATCAAAAAGACACAGCCACCCCAAAGTTTGGAACGGCTCTGTTTACAAGAACCTCGTTTACAGTACAAGTTCAACATCGCAGAAAGTGAAAAATGGATAAAGAACTTGTGGTACTTACGTACAATGCAGTATCACTCAGCAATGAAATCTATGTCATCAGGCCCGTAGCAGCATAATGAGTAGATTCAGGTACGATGATTCTAACTGAAATAAGTCACACAGAAAAAGAAACATCATAAGATATCAGTAATACACGGAATGTAAACTTGGCTACACAGGAACTGAATTCCAAAACAGAACAGGGTCTCAAATTTAGAAAACCAACTTATGCTTGCTTAATGGGAAAGGTGAGTTGGGTTGCTGCATAAAACCAGAGATTGAAATGAGCACAGATAAAGTTCCTTAAGCCAAATATGGAATAGACAAGAGCTACTCCTTGCTCAACGAAATGGACTCAACACCGCATATTAAACGCCTAAGAATGTACCTGACTAGTAAGTATCTTAAAACCTATGGATTGCTATGTCTCCAAAAGAGAATCAAGCATGTGTACAGGGGCATAAACGCAGCAGTGATAGGATTGGAGAGGTTCGGTGAGCAAATGAAGACCCTTTGAAGTCATATTGCATGGTACCCATTCCACGGGTTTCAACTACCCAGGTTTAAGGTATTCTTCCTTCAGCTAAAACATGCATGTGGAACCTAGAGTATGATCAACCATGTGATCGGGAGACGTGTTCAAATATGTCTCAGTTTTCCTCCCCTGGTACTCGGGTGCAACATTCCAGACGCTTTACTAACACTCTCCCCACTTGGAGAGTCAGTCCCTTTAACCTCCTGTTTGGCCCAGTTTGCAATTTCTGTGGAAGATGAACAGGAATAGCGAGAACCAATGAGAGGCTAGCTGGAGGTGTCTGGACGGGCAAATTTAACTCTCATTTCCCACCAGGAAGAGGAATTAACCAAAGGCTCAGCATGCTGGGCCGGAACCAGATTAGGGCCTGAAGCCATCCTGCGGTGTTGCGGCCAGGTCACAAGAAAGCGAGTTGAAGAAAGGAGCTCAGGGGCACTGTAATTCACAAACCTGCAGAGTTATAAATGACAGCTATCGTCCAAAAATAGACTGAAGTAAGGCTGCCAAGAGGACTTGAAAGCGGGGCAGAATTGCAGGAAACCGATTTCAGGAGGTAGACTGGAATTGCATTGAAAGCATAGGAAAAGAGGCAGAACGTCCACAATGATGCACTTGGCCAAAAAGGGCGTATGCGTTTTTTCCTGAATATATTCAGGAAAAAACGCATACGCCCTTTTTGGCCAACCAAGCAAGCTTGCAAAGGAAATCTGCACTACAATGAAGTCTCACTTCCCCCCGGTCAAAAGGGCCATCTGAAAAAAGTGTAAAATCCAGAAAGGCAGGACAGGCCATGGAGAACTGGGAGCCTTGTTATGCTGATGGGCGGGATGTAAATTGCCAACAGACACTCGGGAGAAGTGTATGGTGTTTCCTGAAACATCTAAAAAACAAAGCAACAGAGCCTAGGGCACTGCCACTTATGGTCCTATAGCTTAGGGAAATTAAAATCAAAAAGACACAGCCACCCCAAAGTTTGGGACGCCTCTGTTTACAAGAACCTCGTTTACAGTACAAGTTCAACATCGCAGAAAGTGAAAAATGGATAAAGAAGTTGTGGTATTTACTTACAAAGCAATATCACTCAGCAATGAAATCTATGTCATCAGGCCCTTAGCATCACAATGAGTGGATTCAGGTATGATGATTCTAACTGAAATAAGTCACACAGAAAAAGAAACATCATAAGATATCAGTAATACACGGAATGTAAACTTGGCTACACAGGAACTGAATTACAGAACAGAACAGGGTCTCAAATTTAGAAAATCAACTTATGCTTGCTTAAGGGTAAAGGTGAGTTGGGGTGCTGCATAAAACCAGAGATTGAAATGAGCACAGATAAAGTTCCTTAAGTCAAATATGGAATAGACAAGAGCTACTCCTTGCTCAACGAAATGGACTCAACACCGCATATTAAACGCCTAAGAATGTACCTGACTAGTAAGTATCTTAAAACCTATGGATTGCTATGTCTCTGAAAGAGAATCAAGCATGTGTACAGGGGCATAAAGGCAGCAGTGATAGGATTGGAGAGGTTCGGTGAGCAAATGAAGACCCTTTTAAGTCATAATGCATGGTACCCATTACACGGGTCTCAACTCTCCAGGTTTAAGGTATTCATCCTTCAGCTAAAACATGCATGTGGAACCCAAGTATGATCAACCATGTGAACGGGAGACGTGTTCAAATATGTCTCAGTTTTCCTCCCCTGGTACTCGGGTGCAACATTCCAGACGCTTTACTAACACTCTCCCCACTTGGAGAGTCAGTCCCTTTAACCTCCTGTTTGGCCCAGTTTGCAATTTCTGCGGAAGATGAACAGGAATAGCGAGAACCAATGAGAGGCTAGCTGGAGGTGTCTGGACGGGCAAATTTAACTCTCATTTCCCACCAGGAAGAGGAATTAACCAAAGGCTCAGCATGCCGGGCCGGAACCAGATTAGGGCCTGAAGCCATCCTGCGGTGTTGCGGCCAGGTCACAAGAAAGCGAGTTGAAGAAAGGAGCTCAGGGGCACTGTAATTCACAAACCTGCAGAGTTATAAATGACAGCTATCGTCCAAAAATAGACTGAAGTAAGGCTGCCAAGAGGACTTGAAAGCGGGGCAGAATTGCAGGAAACCGATTTCAGGAGGTAGACTGGAATTGCATTGAAAGCATAGGAAAAGAGGCAGAACGTCCACAATGATGCACTTGGCCAAAAAGGGCGTATGCGTTTTTTCCTGAATATATTCAGGAAAAAACGCATACGCCCTTTTTGGCCAACCAAGCAAGCTTGCAAAGGAAATCTGCACTACAATGAAGTCTCACTTCCCCCCGGTCAAAAGGGCCATCTGAAAAAAGTGTAAAATCCAGAAAGGCAGGACAGGCCATGGAGAACTGGGAGCCTTGTTATGCTGATGGGCGGGATGTAAATTGCCAACAGACACTCGGGAGAAGTGTATGGTGTTTCCTGAAACATCTAAAAAACAAAGCAACAGAGCCTAGGGCACTGCCACTTATGGTCCTATAGCTTAGGGAAATTAAAATCAATAAGACACAGCCACCCCAAAGTTTGGGACGGCTCTGTTTACAAGAACCTCGTTTACAGTACAAGTTCAACATCGCAGAAAGTGAAAAATGGATAAAGAAGTTGTGGTATTTACTTACAAAGCAATATCACTCAGCAATGAAATCTGTGTCATCAGGCCCTTAGCAGCACAATGAGTGGATTCAGGTATGATGATTCTAACTGAAGTAAGTCACACAGAAAAAGAAACATCATAAGATATCAGTAATACACGGAATGTAAACTTGGCTACACAAGAACTGAATTACAGAACAGAACAGGGTCTCAAATTTAGAAAACCAACTTATGCTTGCTTAAGGGGAAAGGTGAGTTGGGGTGCTGCATAAAACCAGAGATTGAAATGAGCAAAGATAAAGTTCCTTAAGTCAAATATGGAATAGACAAGAGCTACTCCTTGCTCAACGAAATGGACTCAACACCGCATATTAAATGCCTAAGAATGTACCTGACTAGTAAGTATCTTAAAACCTATGGATTGCTATGTCTCCGAAAGAGAATCAAGCATGTGTACAGGGGCATAAACGCAGCAGTGATAGGATTGGAGAGGTTCGGTGAGCAAATGAAGACCCTTTGAAGTCATATTGCATGGTACCCATTACACGGGTCTTAACTCTCCAGGTTTAAGGTATTCTTCCTTCAGCTAAAACATGCATGTGGAACCCAAGTATGATCAACCATGTGAACGGGAGACGTCTTCAAATATGTCTCAGTTTTCCTTCCCTGGTACTCGGGTGCAACATTCCAGACGCTTTACTAACACTCTCCCGACTTGGAGAGTCAGTCCCTTTAACCTCCTGTTTGGCCCAGTTTGCAATTTCTGCGGAAGATGAACAGGAATAGCGAGAACCAATGAGAGGCTAGCTGGAGGTGTCTGGACGGGCAAATTTAACTCTCATTTCCCACCAGGAAGAGGAATTAACCAAAGGCTCAGCATGCCGGGCCGGAACCAGATTAGGGCCTGAAGCCATTCTGCGGTGTTGCGGCCAGGTCACAAGAAAGCGAGTGGAAGAAAGGAGCTCAGGGGCACTGTAATTCACAAACCTGCAGAGTTATAAATGACAGCTATCGTCCAAAAATACACTGAAGTAAGGCTGCCAAGAGGACTTGAAAGCGGGGCAGAATTGCAGGAAACCGATTTCAGGAGGTAGACTGGAATTGCATTGAAAGCATAGGAAAAGAGGCAGAACGTCCACAATGATGCACTTGGCCAAAAAGGGCGTATGCGTTTTTTCCTGAATATATTCAGGAAAAAACGCATACGCCCTTTTTGGCCAACCAAGCAAGCTTGCAAAGGAAATCTGCACTACAATGAAGTCTCACTTCCCCCCGGTCAAAAGGGCCATCTGAAAAAAGTGTAAAATCCAGAAAGGCAACAGGCCATTGAGAACTGGGAGCCTTGTTATGCTGATGGGCGGGATGTAAATTGCCAACAACCACTCGGGAGAAGTGTATGGTGTTTCCTGAAACATCTAAAAAACAAAGCAACAGAGCCTAGGGCACTTCCACTTATGGTCCTATAGCTTAGGGAAATTAAAATCAAAAAGACACAGCCACCCCAAAGTTTGGAACGGCTCTGTTTACAAGAACCTCGTTTACAGTACAAGTTCAACATCGCAGAAAGTGAAAAATGGATAAAGAGCTTGTGGTACTTACGTACAATGCAGTATCACTCAGCAATGAAATCTATGTCATCAGGCCCGTAGCAGCATAATGAGTAGATTCAGGTACGATGATTCTAACTGAAATAAGTCACACAGAAAAAGAAACATCATAAGATATCAGTAATACACGGAATGTAAACTTGGCTACACAGGAACTGAATTCCAAAACAGAACAGGGTCTCAAATTTAGAAAACCAACTTATGCTTGCTTAATGGGAAAGGTGAGTTGGGTTGCTGCATAAAACCAGAGATTGAAATGAGCACAGGTAAAGTTCCTTAAGCCAAATATGGAATAGACAAGAGCTACTCCTTGCTCAACGAAATGGACTCAACACCGCATATTAAACGCCTAAGAATGTAACTGAGTAGTAAGTATCTTAAAACCTATGGATTGCTATGTCTCCAAAAGAGAATCAAGCATGTGTACAGGGGCATAAACGCAGCAATGATAGGATTGGAGAGGTTCGGTGAGCAAATGAAGACCCTTTGAAGTCATATTGCATGGTACCCATTCCACGGGTTTCAACTACCCAGGTTTTAGGTATTCTTCCTTCAGCTAAAACATGCATGTGGAACCCAAGTATGATCAACCATGTGAACGGGAGACGTGTTCAAATATGTCTCAGTTTTCCTCCCCTGGTACTCGGGTGCAACATTCCAGACGCTTTACTAACACTCTCCCCACTTGGAGAGTCAGCGCCTTTAACCTCCTGTTTGGCCCAGTTTGCAATTTCTGCGGAAGATGAACAGGAATAGCGAGAACCAATGAGAGGCTAGCTGGAGGTGTCTGGACGGGCAAATTTAACTCTCATTTCCCACCAGGAAGAGGAAATAACCAAAGGCTCAGCGTGCCGTACCGGAACCAGATTAGGGTCTGAAGCCATCCTGCGGTGTTGCGGCCAGCTCAAAAGAAAACGAGTTGAACAAAGGAGCTCAGGGGCACTGTAATTCACAAACCTGCAGAGTTATAAATGACAGCTATCGTCCAAAAATATACTGAAGTAAGGCTGCCAAGAGGACTTGAAAGCGGGGCAGAATTGCAGGAAACCGATTTCAGGAGGTAGACTGGAATTGCATTGAAAGCATAGGAAAAGAGGCAGAACGTCCACAATGATGCACTTGGCCAAAAAGGGCGTATGCGTTTTTTCCTGAATATATTCAGGAAAAAACGCATACGCCCTTTTTGGCCAACCAAGCAAGCTTGCAAAGGAAATCTGCACTACAATGAAGTCTCACTTCCCCCCGGTCAAAAGGGCCATCTGAAAAAAGTGTAAAATCCAGAAAGGCAGGACAGGCCATGGAGAACTGGGAGCCTTGTTATGCTGATGGGCGGGATGTAAATTGCCAACAACCACTCGGGAGAAGTGTATGGTGTTTCCTGAAACATCTAAAAAACAAAGCAACAGAACCTAGGGCACGTCCACTTATGGTCCTATAGCTTAGGGAAATTAAAATCAAAAAGACACAGCCACCCCAAAGTTTGGGACGGCTCTGTTTACAAGAACCTCGTTTACAGTACAAGTTCAACATCGCAGAAAGTGAAAAATGGATAAAGAAATTGTGGTATTTACTTACAAAGCAATATCACTCAGCAATGAAATCTGTGTCATCAGGCCCTTAGCAGCACAATGAGTGGATTCAGGTATGATGATTCTAACTGAAGTAAGTCACACAGAAAAAGAAACATCATAAGATATCAGTAATACACGGAATGTAAACTTGGCTACACAGGAACTGAATTACAGAACAGAACAGGGACTCAAATTTAGAAAACCAACTTATGCTTGCTTAAGGGTAAAGGTGAGTTGGGGTGCTGCATAAAACCAGAGATTGAAATGAGCACAGATAAAGTTCCTTAAGCCAAATATGGAATAGACAAGAGCTACTCCTTGCTCAACGAAATGGACTCAACACCCCATATTAAACGCCTAAGAATGTACCTGACTAGTAAGTATCTTAAAACCTATGGATTGCTATGTCTCCAAAAGAGAATCAAGCGTGTGTACAGGGGCATAAACGCAGCAGTGATAGGATTGGAGAGGTTCGGTGAGCATATGAAAACCCTTTGAAGTCATATTGCATGGTACCCATTCCACGGGTCTCAACTCTGCAGGTTTAAGGTATTCTTCCTTCAGCTAAAACATGCATGTGGAACCCAGAGTATGATCAACCATGTGAACGGGAGACGTGTTCAAATATGTCTCAGTTTTCCTCCCCTGGTACTCGGGTGCAACATTCCAGACGCTTTACTAACACTCTCCCCACTTGGAGAGTCAGCGCCTTTAACCTCCTGTTTGGCCCAGTTTGCAATTTCTGTGGAAGATGAACAGGAATAGCGAGAACCAATGAGAGGCTAGCTGGAGGTGCCTGGACGGGCAAATTTAACTCTCATTTCCCACCAGGAAGAGGAAATAACCAAAGGCTCAGCTTGCCGTACCGGAACCAGATTAGGGCCTGAAGCCATCCTGCGGTGTTGCGGCCAGCTCAAAAGAAAGCGAGTTGAAGAAAGGAGCTCAGGGGCACTGTAATTCACAAACCTGCAGAGTTATAAATGACAGCTATCGTCCAAAAATAGACTGAAGTAAGGCTGCCAAGAGGACTTGAAAGCGGGGCAGAATTGCAGGAAACCGATTTCAGGAGGTAGACTGGAATTGCATTGAAAGCATAGGAAAAGAGGCAGAACGTCCACAATGATGCACTTGGCCAAAAAGGGCGTATGCGTTTTTTCCTGAATATATTCAGGAAAAAACGCATACGCACTTTTTGGCCAACCAAGCAAGCTTGCAAAGGAAATCTGCACTACAATGAAGTCTCACTTCCCCCCGGTCAAAAGGGCCATCTGAAAAAAGTGTAAAATCCAGAAAGGCAGGACAGGCCATGGAGAACTGGGAGCCTTGTTATGCTGATGGGCGGGATGTAAATTGCCAACAACCACTCGGGAGAAGTGTATGGTGTTTCCTGAAACATCTAAAAAACAAAGCAACAGAGCCTAGGGCACTTCCACTTATGGTCCTATAGCTTAGGGAAATTAAAATCAAAAAGACACAGCCACCCCAAAGTTTGGAACGGCTCTGTTTACAAGAACCTCGTTTACAGTACAAGTTCAACATCGCAGAAAGTGAAAAATGGATAAAGAACTTGTGGTACTTACGTACAATGCAGTATCACTCAGCAATGAAATCTATGTCATCAGGCCCGTAGCAGCATAATGAGTAGATTCAGGTACGATGATTCTAACTAAAATAAGTCACACAGAAAAAGAAACATCATAAGATATCAGTAATACACGGAATGTAAACTTGGCTACACAGGAACTGAATTCCAAAACAGAACAGGGTCTCAAATTTAGAAAACCAACTTATGCTTGCTTAATGGGAAAGGTGAGTTGGGTTGCTGCATAAAACCAGAGATTGAAATGAGCACAGATAAAGTTCCTTAAGCCAAATATGGAATAGACAAGAGCTACTCCTTGCTCAACGAAATGGACTCAACACCGCATATTAAACGCCTAAGAATGTACCTGACTAGTAAGTATCTTAAAACCTATGGATTGCTATGTCTCCGAAAGAGAATCAAGCATGTGTACAGGGGCATAAACGCAGCAGTGATAGGATTGGAGAGGTTCGGTGAGCAAATGAAGACCCTTTGAAGTCATATTGCATGGTACCCATTCCACGGGTTTCAACTACCCAGGTTTTAGGTATTCTTCCTTCAGCTAAAACATGCATGTGGAAACCAAGTATGATCAACCATGTGAACGGGAGACGTGTTCAAATATGTCTCAGTTTTCCTCCCCTGGTACTCGGGTGCAACATTCCAGACGTTTTACTAACACTCTCCCCACTTGGAGAGTCAGCGCCTTTAACCTCCTGTTTGGCCCAGTTTGCAATTTCTGCGGAAGATGAACAGGAATAGCGAGAACCAATGAGAGGCTAGCTGGAGGTGTCTGGACGGGCAAATTTAACTCTCATTTCCCACCAGGAAGAGGAAATAACCAAAGGCTCAGCGTGCCGTACCGGAACCAGATTAGGGTCTGAAGCCATCCTGCGGTGTTGCGGCCAGCTCAAAAGATAGCGAGTTGAACAAAGGAGCTCAGGGGCACTGTAATTCACAAACCTGCAGAGTTATAAATGACAGCTATCGTCCAAAAATATACTGAAGTAAGGCTGCCAAGAGGACTTGAAAGCGGGGCAGAATTGCAGGAAACCGATTTCAGGAGGTAGACTGGAATTGCATTGAAAGCATAGGAAAAGAGGCAGAACGTCCACAATGATGCACTTGGCCAAAAAGGGCGTATGCGTTTTTTCCTGAATATATTCAGGAAAAAACGCATACGCCCTTTTTGGCCAACCAAGCAAGCTTGCAAAGGAAATCTGCACTACAATGAAGTCTCACTTCCCCCCGGTCAAAAGGGCCATCTGAAAAAAGTGTAAAATCCAGAAAGGCAGGACAGGCCATGGAGAACTGGGAGCCTTGTTATGCTGATGGGCGGGATGTAAATTGCCAACAACCACTCGGGAGAAGTGTATGGTGTTTCCTGAAACATCTAAAAAACAAAGCAACAGAACCTAGGGCACTTCCACTTATGGTCCTATAGCTTAGGGAAATTAAAATCAAAAAGACACAGCCACCCCAAAGTTTGGAGCGGCTCTGTTTACAAGAACCTCGTTTACAGTACAAGTTCAACATCGCAGAAAGTGAAAAATGGATAAAGAAATTGTGGTATTTACTTACAAAGCAATATCACTCAGCAATGAAATCTGTGTCATCAGGCCCTTAGCAGCACAATGAGTGGATTCAGGTATGATGATTCTAACTGAAGTAAGTCACACAGAAAAACAAACATCATAAGATATCAGTAATACACGGAATGTAAACTTGGCTACACAGGAACTGAATTACAGAACAGAACAGGGACTCAAATTTAGAAAACCAACTTATGCTTGCTTAAGGGTAAAGGTGAGTTGGGGTGCTGCATAAAACCAGAGATTGAAATGAGCACAGATAAAGTTCCTTAAGTCAAATATGGAATAGACAAGAGCTACTCCTTGCTCAACGAAATGGACTCAACACCGCATATTAAACGCCTAAGAATGTACCTGACTAGTAAGTATCTTAAAACCTATGGATTGCTATGTCTCCAAAAGAGAATCAAGCATGTGTACAGGGGCATAAACGCAGCAGTGATAGGATTGGAGAGGTTCGGTGAGCAAATGAAGACCCTTTGAAGTCATATTGCATGGTACCCATTCCACGGGTTTCAACTACCCAGGTTTAAGGTATTCTTCCTTCAGCTAAAACATGCATGTGGAACCCAGAGTATGATCAACCATGTGAACGGGAGACGTCTTCAAATATGTCTCAGTTTTCCTCCCCTGGTACTCGGGTGCAACATTCCAGACGCTTTACTAACACTCTCCCGACTTGGAGAGTCAGTCCCTTTAACCTCCTGTTTGGCCCAGTTTGCAATTTCTGCGGAAGATGAACAGGAATAGCGAGAACCAATGAGAGGCTAGCTGGAGGTGTCTGGACGGGCAAATTTAACTCTCATTTCCCACCAGGAAGAGGAATTAACCAAAGGCTCAGCATGCCGGGCCGGAACCAGATTAGGGCCTGAAGCCATTCTGCGGTGTTGCGGCCAGGTCACAAGAAAGCGAGTTGAAGAAAGGAGCTCAGGGGCACTGTAATTCACAAACCTGCAGAGTTATAAATGACAGCTATCGTCCAAAAATACACTGAAGTAAGGCTGCCAAGAGGACTTGAAAGCGGGGCAGAATTGCAGGAAACCGATTTCAGGAGGTAGACTGGAATTGCATTGAAAGCATAGGAAAAGAGGCAGAACGTCCACAATGATGCACTTGGCCAAAAAGGGCGTATGCGTTTTTTCCTGAATATATTCAGGAAAAAACGCATACGCCCTTTTTGGCCAACCAAGCAAGCTTGCAAAGGAAATCTGCACTACAATGAAGTCTCACTTCCCCCCGGTCAAAAGGGCCATCTGAAAAAAGTGTAAAATCCAGAAAGGCAGCAGGCCATGGAGAACTGGGAGCCTTGTTATGCTGATGGGTGGGATGTAAATTGCCAACAGACACTCGGGAGTAGTGTATGGTGTTTCCTGAAACATCTAAAAAACAAAGCAACAGAGCCTAGGGCACTTCCACTTATGGTCCTATAGCTTAGGGAAATTAAAATAAAAAAGACACAGCCACTCCAAAGTTTGGAACGGCTCTGTTTACAAGAACCTCGTTTACAGTACAAGTTCAACATCGCAGAAAGTGAAAAATGGATAAAGAGCTTGTGGTACTTACGTACAATGCAGTATCACTCAGCAATGAAATCTATGTCATCAGGCCCGTAGCAGCATAATGAGTAGATTCAGGTACGATGATTCTAACTGAAATAAGTCACACAGAAAAAGAAACATCATAAGATATCAGTAATACACGGAATGTAAACTTGGCTACACAGGAACTGAATTCCAAAACAGAACAGGGTCTCAAATTTAGAAAACCAACTTATGCTTGCTTAATGGGAAAGGTGAGTTGGGTTGCTGCATAAAACCAGAGATTGAAATGAGCACAGGTAAAGTTCCTTAAGCCAAATATGGAATAGACAAGAGCTACTCCTTGCTCAACGAAATGGACTCAACACCGCATATTAAACGCCTAAGAATGTACCTGAGTAGTAAGTATCTTAAAACCTATGGATTGCTATGTCTCCAAAAGAGAATCAAGCATGTGTACAGGGGCATAAACGCAGCAGTGATAGGATTGGAGAGGTTCGGTGAGCAAATGAAGACCCTTTGAAGTCATATTGCATGGTACCCATTCCACGGGTTTCAACTACCCAGGTTTTAGGTATTCTTCCTTCAGCTAAAACATGCATGTGGAACCCAAGTATGATCAACCATGTGAACGGGAGACGTGTTCAAATATGTCTCAGTTTTCCTCCCCTGGTACTCGGGTGCAACATTCCAGACGCTTTACTAACACTCTCCCCACTTGGAGAGTCAGCGCCTTTAACCTCCTGTTTGGCCCAGTTTGCAATTTCTGCGGAAGATGAACAGGAATAGCGAGAACCAATGAGAGGCTAGCTGGAGGTGTCTGGACGGGCAAATTTAACTCTCATTTCCCACCAGGAAGAGGAAATAACCAAAGGCTCAGCGTGCCGTACCGGAACCAGATTAGGGTCTGAAGCCATCCTGCGGTGTTGCGGCCAGCTCAAAAGAAAACGAGTTGAACAAAGGAGCTCAGGGGCACTGTAATTCACAAACCTGCAGAGTTATAAATGACAGCTATCGTCCAAAAATATACTGAAGTAAGGCTGCCAAGAGGACTTGAAAGCGGGGCAGAATTGCAGGAAACCGATTTCAGGAGGTAGACTGGAATTGCATTGAAAGCATAGGAAAAGAGGCAGAACGTCCACAATGATGCACTTGGCCAAAAAGGGCGTATGCGTTTTTTCCTGAATATATTCAGGAAAAAACGCATACGCCCTTTTTGGCCAACCAAGCAAGCTTGCAAAGGAAATCTGCACTACAATGAAGTCTCACTTCCCCCCGGTCAAAAGGGCCATCTGAAAAAAGTGTAAAATCCAGAAAGGCAGGACAGGCCATGGAGAACTGGGAGCCTTGTTATGCTGATGGGCGGGATGTAAATTGCCAACAACCACTCGGGAGAAGTGTATGGTGTTTCCTGAAACATCTAAAAAACAAAGCAACAGAACCTAGGGCACGTCCACTTATGGTCCTATAGCTTAGGGAAATTAAAATCAAAAAGACACAGCCACCCCAAAGTTTGGGACGGCTCTGTTTACAAGAACCTCGTTTACAGTACAAGTTCAACATCGCAGAAAGTGAAAAATGGATAAAGAAATTGTGGTATTTACTTACAAAGCAATATCACTCAGCAATGAAATCTGTGTCATCAGGCCCTTAGCAGCACAATGAGTGGATTCAGGTATGATGATTCTAACTGAAGTAAGTCACACAGAAAAAGAAACATCATAAGATATCAGTAATACACGGAATGTAAACTTGGCTACACAGGAACTGAATTACAGAACAGAAGAGGGACTCAAATTTAGAAAGCCAACTTATGCTTGCTTAAGGGTAAAGGTGAGTTGGGGTGCTGCATAAAACCAGAGATTGAAATGAGCACAGATAAAGTTCCTTAAGCCAAATATGGAATAGACAAGAGCTACTCCTTGCTCAACGAAATGGACTCAACACCCCATATTAAACGCCTAAGAATGTACCTGACTAGTAAGTATCTTAAAACCTATGGATTGCTATGTCTCCAAAAGAGAATCAAGCGTGTGTACAGGGGCATAAACGCAGCAGTGATAGGATTGGAGAGGTTCGGTGAGCATATGAAAACCCTTTGAAGTCATATTGCATGGTACCCATTCCACGGGTCTAAACTCTGCAGGTTTAAGGTATTCTTCCTTCAGCTAAAACATGCATGTGGAACCCAGAGTATGATCAACCATGTGAACGGGAGACGTGTTCAAATATGTCTCAGTTTTCCTCCCCTGGTACTCGGGTGCAACATTCCAGACGCTTTACTAACACTCTCCCCACTTGGAGAGTCAGCGCCTTTAACCTCCTGTTTGGCCCAGTTTGCAATTTCTGTGGAAGATGAACAGGAATAGCGAGAACCAATGAGAGGCTAGCTGGAGGTGTCTGGACGGGCAAATTTAACTCTCATTTCCCACCAGGAAGAGGAAATAACCAAAGGCTCAGCTTGCCGTACCGGAACCAGATTAGGGCCTGAAGCCATCCTGCGGTGTTGCGGCCAGCTCAAAAGAAAGCGAGTTGAAGAAAGGAGCTCAGGGGCACTGTAATTCACAAACCTGCAGAGTTATAAATGACAGCTATCGTCCAAAAATAGACTGAAGTAAGGCTGCCAAGAGGACTTGAAAGCGGGGCAGAATTGCAGGAAACCGATTTCAGGAGGTAGACTGGAATTGCATTGAAAGCATAGGAAAAGAGGCAGAACGTCCACAATGATGCACTTGGCCAAAAAGGGCGTATGCGTTTTTTCCTGAATATATTCAGGAAAAAACGCATACGCACTTTTTGGCCAACCAAGCAAGCTTGCAAAGGAAATCTGCACTACAATGAAGTCTCACTTCCCCCCGGTCAAAAGGGCCATCTGAAAAAAGTGTAAAATCCAGAAAGGCAGGACAGGCCATGGAGAACTGGGAGCCTTGTTATGCTGATGGGCGGGATGTAAATTGCCAACAACCACTCGGGAGAAGTGTATGGTGTTTCCTGAAACATCTAAAAACCAAAGCAACAGAGCCTAGGGCACTTCCACTTATGGTCCTATAGCTTAGGGAAATTAAAATCAAAAAGACACAGCCACCCCAAAGTTTGGAACGGCTCTGTTTACAAGAACCTCGTTTACAGTACAAGTTCAACATCGCAGAAAGTGAAAAATGGATAAAGAACTTGTGGTACTTACGTACAATGCAGTATCACTCAGCAATGAAATCTATGTCATCAGGCCCGTAGCAGCATAATGAGTAGATTCAGGTACGATGATTCTAACTAAAATAAGTCACACAGAAAAAGAAACATCATAAGATATCAGTAATACACGGAATGTAAACTTGGCTACACAGGAACTGAATTCCAAAACAGAACAGGGTCTCAAATTTAGAAAACCAACTTATGCTTGCTTAATGGGAAAGGTGAGTTGGGTTGCTGCATAAAACCAGAGATTGAAATGAGCACAGATAAAGTTCCTTAAGCCAAATATGGAATAGACAAGAGCTACTCCTTGCTCAACGAAATGGACTCAACACCGCATATTAAACGCCTAAGAATGTACCTGACTAGTAAGTATCTTAAAACCTATGGATTGCTATGTCTCCGAAAGAGAATCAAGCATGTGTACAGGGGCATAAACGCAGCAGTGATAGGATTGGAGAGGTTCGGTGAGCAAATGAAGACCCTTTGAAGTCATATTGCATGGTACCCATTCCACGGGTTTCAACTACCCAGGTTTTAGGTATTCTTCCTTCAGCTAAAACATGCATGTGGAAACCAAGTATGATCAACCATGTGAACGGGAGACGTGTTCAAATATGTCTCAGTTTTCCTCCCCTGGTACTCGGGTGCAACATTCCAGACGTTTTACTAACACTCTCCCCACTTGGAGAGTCAGCGCCTTTAACCTCCTGTTTGGCCCAGTTTGCAATTTCTGCGGAAGATGAACAGGAATAGCGAGAACCAATGAGAGGCTAGCTGGAGGTGTCTGGACGGGCAAATTTAACTCTCATTTCCCACCAGGAAGAGGAAATAACCAAAGGCTCAGCGTGCCGTACCGGAACCAGATTAGGGTCTGAAGCCATCCTGCGGTGTTGCGGCCAGCTCAAAAGATAGCGAGTTGAACAAAGGAGCTCAGGGGCACTGTAATTCACAAACCTGCAGAGTTATAAATGACAGCTATCGTCCAAAAATATACTGAAGTAAGGCTGCCAAGAGGACTTGAAAGCGGGGCAGAATTGCAGGAAACCGATTTCAGGAGGTAGACTGGAATTGCATTGAAAGCATAGGAAAAGAGGCAGAACGTCCACAATGATGCACTTGGCCAAAAAGGGCGTATGCGTTTTTTCCTGAATATATTCAGGAAAAAACGCATACGCCCTTTTTGGCCAACCAAGCAAGCTTGCAAAGGAAATCTGCACTACAATGAAGTCTCACTTCCCCCCGGTCAAAAGGGCCATCTGAAAAAAGTGTAAAATCCAGAAAGGCAGGACAGGCCATGGAGAACTGGGAGCCTTGTTATGCTGATGGGCGGGATGTAAATTGCCAACAACCACTCGGGAGAAGTGTATGGTGTTTCCTGAAACATCTAAAAAACAAAGCAACAGAACCTAGGGCACTTCCACTTATGGTCCTATAGCTTAGGGAAATTAAAATCAAAAAGACACAGCCACCCCAAAGTTTGGAGCGGCTCTGTTTACAAGAACCTCGTTTACAGTACAAGTTCAACATCGCAGAAAGTGAAAAATGGATAAAGAAATTGTGGTATTTACTTACAAAGCAATATCACTCAGCAATGAAATCTGTGTCATCAGGCCCTTAGCAGCACAATGAGTGGATTCAGGTATGATGATTCTAACTGAAGTAAGTCACACAGAAAAACAAACATCATAAGATATCAGTAATACACGGAATGTAAACTTGGCTACACAGGAACTGAATTACAGAACAGAACAGGGACTCAAATTTAGAAAACCAACTTATGCTTGCTTAAGGGTAAAGGTGAGTTGGGGTGCTGCATAAAACCAGAGATTGAAATGAGCACAGATAAAGTTCCTTAAGTCAAATATGGAATAGACAAGAGCTACTCCTTGCTCAACGAAATGGACTCAACACCGCATATTAAACGCCTAAGAATGTACCTGACTAGTAAGTATCTTAAAACCTATGGATTGCTATGTCTCCAAAAGAGAATCAAGCATGTGTACAGGGGCATAAACGCAGCAGTGATAGGATTGGAGACGTTCGGTGAGCAAATGAAGACCCTTTGAAGTCATATTGCATGGTACCCATTCCACGGGTTTCAACTACCCAGGTTTAAGGTATTCTTCCTTCAGCTAAAACATGCATGTGGAACCCAGAGTATGATCAACCATGTGAACGGGAGACGTCTTCAAATATGTCTCAGTTTTCCTCCCCTGGTACTCGGGTGCAACATTCCAGACGCTTTACTAACACTCTCCCGACTTGGAGAGTCAGTCCCTTTAACCTCCTGTTTGGCCCAGTTTGCAATTTCTGCGGAAGATGAACAGGAATAGCGAGAACCAATGAGAGGCTAGCTGGAGGTGTCTGGACGGGCAAATTTAACTCTCATTTCCCACCAGGAAGAGGAATTAACCAAAGGCTCAGCATGCCGGGCCGGAACCAGATTAGGGCCTGAAGCCATTCTGCGGTGTTGCGGCCAGGTCACAAGAAAGCGAGTTGAAGAAAGGAGCTCAGGGGCACTGTAATTCACAAACCTGCAGAGTTATAAATGACAGCTATCGTCCAAAAATACACTGAAGTAAGGCTGCCAAGAGGACTTGAAAGCGGGGCAGAATTGCAGGAAACCGATTTCAGGAGGTAGACTGGAATTGCATTGAAAGCATAGGAAAAGAGGCAGAACGTCCACAATGATGCACTTGGCCAAAAAGGGCGTATGCGTTTTTTCCTGAATATATTCAGGAAAAAACGCATACGCACTTTTTGGCCAACCAAGCAAGCTTGCAAAGGAAATCTGCACTACAATGAAGTCTCACTTCCCCCCGGTCAAAAGGGCCATCTGAAAAAAGTGTAAAATCCAGAAAGGCAGCAGGCCATGGAGAACTGGGAGCCTTGTTATGCTGATGGGTGGGATGTAAATTGCCAACAGACACTCGGGAGAAGTGTATGGTGTTTCCTGAAACATCTAAAAAACAAAGCAACAGAGCCTAGGGCACTTCCACTTATGGTCCTATAGCTTAGGGAAATTAAAATAAAAAAGACACAGCCACCCCAAAGTTTGGAATGGCTCTGTTTACAAGAACCTCGTTTACAGTACAAGTTCAACATCGCAGAAAGTGAAAAATGGATAAAGAAGTTGTGGTATTCACTTACAAAGCAATATCACTCAGCAATGAAATCTATGTCATCAGGCCCTTAGCATCACAATGAATGGATTCAGGTATGATGATTCTAACTGAAATAAGTCACACAGAAAAAGAAACATCATAAGATATTACTAATACACGGAATGTAAACTTGCCTACACAGGAACTGAATTACAGAACAGAACAGTGTCTCAAATTTAGAAAACCAACTTATGCTTGCTTAAGGGTAAAGGTCTGTTGGGGTGCTGCATAAAACCAGAGATTGAAATGAGCACAGATAAAGTTCCTTAAGCCAAATATGGAATAGACAAGAGCTACTCCTTGCTCAACGAAATGGACTCAACACTCCATATTAAACGCCTAAGAATGTTCCTGACTAGTAAGTATCTTAAAACCTATGGATTGCTATGTCTCCAAAAGAGAATCAAGCATGTGTACAGGGGCATAAACGCAGCAGTGATAGGATTGGAGAGGTTCGGTGAGCAAATGAAGACCCTTTGAAGTCATATTGCATGGTACCCATTCCACGGGTTTCAACTACCCAGGTTTAAGGTATTCTTCCTTCAGCTAAAACATGCATGTGGAACCTAGAGTATGATCAACCATGTGATCGGGAGACGTGTTCAAATATGTCTCAATTTTCCTCCCCTGGTACTCGGGTGCAACATTCCAGACGCTTTACTAACACTCTCCCCACTTGGAGAGTCAGTCCCTTTAACCTCCTGTTTGGCCCAGTTTGCAATTTCTGTGGAAGATGAACAGGAATAGCGAGAACCAATGAGAGGCTAGCTGGAGGTGTCTGGACGGGCAAATTTAACTCTCATTTCCCACCAGGAAGAGGAATTAACCAAAGGCTCAGCATGCCGGGCCGGAACCAGATTAGGGCCTGAAGCCATCCTGCGGTGTTGCGGCCAGGTCACAAGAAAGCGAGTTGAAGAAAGGAGCTCAGGGGCACTGTAATTCACAAACCTGCAGAGTTATAAATGACAGCTATCGTCCAAAAATAGACTGAAGTAAGGCTGCCAAGAGGACTTGAAAGCGGGGCAGAATTGCAGGAAACCGATTTCAGGAGGTAGACTGGAATTGCATTGAAAGCATAGGAAAAGAGGCAGAACGTCCACAATGATGCACTTGGCCAAAAAGGGCGTATGCGTTTTTTCCTGAATATATTCAGGAAAAAACGCATACGCCCTTTTTGGCCAACCAAGCAAGCTTGCAAAGGAAATCTGCACTACAATGAAGTCTCACTTCCCCCCGGTCAAAAGGGCCATCTGAAAAAAGTGTAAAATCCAGAAAGGCAGGACAGGCCATGGAGAACTGGGAGCCTTGTTATGCTGATGGGCGGGATGTAAATTGCCAACAGACACTCGGGAGAAGTGTATGGTGTTTCCTGAAACATCTAAAAAACAAAGCAACAGAGCCTAGGGCACTGCCACTTATGGTCCTATAGCTTAGGGAAATTAAAATCAATAAGACACAGCCACCCCAAAGTTTGGGACGGCTCTGTTTACAAGAACCTCGTTTACAGTACAAGTTCAACATCGCAGAAAGTGAAAAATGGATAAAGAAGTTGTGGTATTTACTTACAAAGCAATATCACTCAGCAATGAAATCTGTGTCATCAGGCCCTTAGCAGCACAATGAGTGGATTCAGGTATGATGATTCTAACTGAAGTAAGTCACACAGAAAAAGAAACATCATAAGATATCAGTAATACACGGAATGTAAACTTGGCTACACAGGAACTGAATTACAGAACAGAACAGGGACTCAAATTTAGAAAACCAACTTATTCTTGCTTAAGGGTAAAGGTGAGTTGGGGTGCTGCATAAAACCAGAGATTGAAATGAGCACAGATAAAGTTCCTTAAGCCAAATATGGAATAGACAAGAGCTACTCCTTGCTCAACGAAATGGACTCAACACTCCATATTAAACGCCTAAGAATGTTCCTGACTAGTAAGTATCTTAAAACCTATGGATTGCTATGTCTCCAAAAGAGAATCAAGCATGTGTACAGGGGCATAAACGCAGCAGTGATAGGATTGGAGAGGTTCGGTGAGCAAATGAAGACCCTTTGAAGTCATATTGCATGGTACCCATTCCACGGGTTTCAACTACCCAGGTTTAAGGTATTCTTCCTTCAGCTAAAACATGCATGTGGAACCTAGAGTATGATCAACCATGTGATCGGGAGACGTGTTCAAATATGTCTCAGTTTTCCTCCCCTGGTACTCGGGTGCAACATTCCAGACGCTTTACTAACACTCTCCCCACTTGGAGAGTCAGTCCCTTTAACCTCCTGTTTGGCCCAGTTTGCAATTTCTGTGGAAGATGAACAGGAATAGCGAGAACCAATGAGAGGCTAGCTGGAGGTGTCTGGACGGGCAAATTTAACTCTCATTTCCCACCAGGAAGAGGAATTAACCAAAGGCTCAGCATGCCGGGCCGGAACCAGATTAGGGCCTGAAGCCATCCTGCGGTGTTGCGGCCAGGTCACAAGAAAGCGAGTTGAAGAAAGGAGCTCAGGGGCACTGTAATTCACAAACCTGCAGAGTTATAAATGACAGCTATCGTCCAAAAATAGACTGAAGTAAGGCTGCCAAGAGGACTTGAAAGCGGGGCAGAATTGCAGGAAACCGATTTCAGGAGGTAGACTGGAATTGCATTGAAAGCATAGGAAAAGAGGCAGAACGTCCACAATGATGCACTTGGCCAAAAAGGGCGTATGCGTTTTTTCCTGAATATATTCAGGAAAAAACGCATACGCCCTTTTTGGCCAACCAAGCAAGCTTGCAAAGGAAATCTGCACTACAATGAAGTCTCACTTCCCCCCGGTCAAAAGGGCCATCTGAAAAAAGTGTAAAATCCAGAAAGGCAGGACAGGCCATGGAGAACTGGGAGCCTTGTTATGCTGATGGGCGGGATGTAAATTGCCAACAGACACTCGGGAGAAGTGTATGGTGTTTCCTGAAACATGTAAAAAACAAAGCAACAGAGCCTAGGGCACTGCCACTTATGGTCCTATAGCTTAGGGAAATTAAAATCAATAAGACACAGCCACCCCAAAGTTTGGGACGGCTCTGTTTACAAGAACCTCGTTTACAGTACAAGTTCAACATCGCAGAAAGTGAAAAATGGATAAAGAAGTTGTGGTATTTACTTACAAAGCAATATCACTCAGCAATGAAATCTGTGTCATCAGGCCCTTAGCAGCACAATGAGTGGATTCAGGTATGATGATTCTAACTGAAGTAAGTCACACAGAAAAAGAAACATCATAAGATATCAGTAATACACGGAATGTAAACTTGGCTACACAGGAACTGAATTACAGAACAGAACAGGGTCTCAAATTTAGAAAACCAACTTATGCTTGCTTAAGGGGAAAGGTGAGTTGGGGTGCTGCATAAAACCAGAGATTGAAATGAGCAAAGATAAAGTTCCTTAAGTCAAATATGGAATAGACAAGAGCTACTCCTTGCTCAACGAAATGGACTCAACACCGCATATTAAATGCCTAAGAATGTACCTGACTAGTAAGTATCTTAAAACCTATGGATTGCTATGTCTCCGAAAGAGAATCAAGCATGTGTACAGGGGCATAAACGCAGCAGTGATAGGATTGGAGAGGTTCGGTGAGCAAATGAAGACCCTTTGAAGTCATATTGCATGGTACCCATTACACGGGTCTTAACTCTCCAGGTTTAAGGTATTCTTCCTTCAGCTAAAACATGCATGTGGAACCCAAGTATGATCAACCATGTAAACGGGAGACGTGTTCAAATATGTCTCAGTTTTCCTCCCCTGGTACTCGGGTGCAACATTCCAGACGCTTTACTAACACTCTCCCCACTTGGAGAGTCAGCGCCTTTAACCTCCTGTTTGGCCCAGTTTGCAATTTCTGCGGAAGATGAACAGGAATAGCGAGAACCAATGAGAGGCTAGCTGGAAGTGTCTGGACGGGCAAATTTAACTCTCATTTCCCACCAGGAAGAGGAAATAACCAAAGGCTCAGCGTGCCGTGCCGGAACCAGATTAGGGCCTGAAGCCATCCTGCGGTGTTGCGGCCAGGTCACAAGAAAGCGAGTTGAAGAAAGGAGCTCAGGGGCACTGTAATTCACAAACCTGCAGAGTTATAAATGACAGCTATCGTCCAAAAATAGACTGAAGTAAGGCTGCCAAGAGGACTTGAAAGCGGGGCAGAATTGCAGGAAACCGATTTCAGGAGGTAGACTGGAATTGCATTGAAAGCATAGGAAAAGAGGCAGAACGTCCACAATGATGCACTTGGCCAAAAAGGGCATATGCGTTTTTTCCTGAATATATTCAGGAAAAAACGCATACGCCCCTTTTGGCCAACCAAGCAAGCTTGCAAAGGAAATCTGCACTACAATGAAGTCTCACTTCCCCCCGGTCAAAAGGGCCATCTGAAAAAAGTGTAAAATCCAGAAAGGCAGGACAGGCCATGGAGAACTGGGAGCCTTGTTATGCTGATGGGCGGGATGTAAATTGCCAACAGACACTCGGGAGAAGTGTATGGTGTTTCCTGAAACATCTAAAAAACAAAGCAACAGAGCCTAGGGCACTGCCACTTATGGTCCTATAGCTTAGGGAAATTAAAATCAAAAAGACACAGCCACCCCAAAGTTTGGGACGCCTCTGTTTACAAGAACCTCGTTTACAGTACAAGTTCAACATCGCAGAAAGTGAAAAATGGATAAAGAAGTTGTGGTATTTACTTACAAAGCAATATCACTCAGCAATGAAATCTACGTCATCAGGCCCTTAGCATCACAATGAGTGGATTCAGGTATGATGATTCTAACTGAAATAAGTCACACAGAAAAAGAAACATCATAAGATATCAGTAATACATGGAATGTAAACATGGCTACACCGGAACTGAATTACAGAACAGAACAGGGTCTCAAATTTAGAAAACCAACTTATGCTTGCTTAAGGGTAAAGGTGAGTTGGGGTGCTGCATAAAACCGGAGATTGAAATGAGCACAGATAAAGTTCCTTAAGTCAAATATGGAATAGACAAGAGCTACTCCTTGCTCAACGAAATGGACTCAACACCGCATATTAAACGCCTAAGAATGTACCTGACTAGTAAGTATCTTAAAACCTATGGATTGCTATGTCTCCGAAAGAGAATCAAGCATGTGTACAGGGGCATAAAGGCAGCAGTGATAGGATTGGAGAGGTTCGGTGAGCAAATGAAGACCCTTTGAAGTCATATTGCATGGTACCCATTCCACGGGTCTCAACTCTCCAGGTTTAAGGTATTCTTCCTTCAGCTAAAACATGCATGTGGAACCCAAGTATGATCAACCATGTGAATGGGAGACGTGTTCAAATATGTCTCAGTTTTCCTCCCCTGGTACTCGGGTGCAACATTCCAGACGCTTTACTAACACTCTCCCCACTTGGAGAGTCAGTCCCTTTAACCTCCTGTTTGGCCCAGTTTGCAATTTCTGCGGAAGATGAACAGGAATAGCGAGAACCAATGAGAGGCTAGCTGGAGGTGTCTGGACGGGCAAATTTAACTCTCATTTCCCACCAGGAAGAGGAATTAACCAAAGGCTCAGCATGCCGGGCCGGAACCAGATTAGGGCCTGAAGCCATCCTGCGGTGTTGCGGCCAGGTCACAAGAAAGCGAGTTGAAGAAAGGAGCTCAGGGGCACTGTAATTCACAAACCTGCAGAGTTATAAATGACAGCTATCGTCCAAAAATAGACTGAAGTAAGGCTGCCAAGAGGACTTGAAAGCGGGGCAGAATTGCAGGAAACCGATTTCAGGAGGTAGACTGGAATTGCATTGAAAGCATAGGAAAAGAGGCAGAACGTCCACAATGATGCACTTGGCCAAAAAGGGCATATGCGTTTTTTCCTGAATATATTCAGGAAAAAACGCATACGCCCTTTTTGGCCAACCAAGCAAGCTTGCAAAGGAAATCTGCACTACAATGAAGTCTCACTTCCCCCCGGTCAAAAGGGCCATCTGAAAAAAGTGTAAAATCCAGAAAGGCAGGACAGGCCATGGAGAACTGGGAGCCTTGTTATGCTGATGGGCGGGATGTAAATTGCCAACAGACACTCGGGAGAAGTGTATGGTGTTTCCTGAAACATCTAAAAAACAAAGCAACAGAGCCTAGGGCACTTCCACTTATGGTCCTATAGCTTAGGGAAATTAAAATCAAAAAGACACAGCCACCCCAAAGTTTGGAACGGCTCTGTTTACAAGAACCCCGTTTACAGTACAAGTTCAACATCGCAGAAAGTGAAAAATGGATAAAGAACTTGTGGTACTTACGTACAATGCAGTATCACTCAGCAATGAAATCTATGTCATCAGGCCCGTAGCAGCATAATGAGTAGATTCAGGTACGATGATTCTAACTGAAATAAGTCACACAGAAAAAGAAACAACATAAGATATCACTAATACACGGAATGTAAACTTGGCTACACAGGAACTGAATTCCAAAACAGAACAGGTTCTGAAATTTAGAAAACCAACTTATGCTTGCTTAAGGGGAAACGTGAGTTGGGGTGCTGCATAAAACCAGAGATTGAAATGAGCACAGATAAAGTTCCTTAAGCCAAATATGGAATAGACAAGAGCTACTCCTTGCTCAACGAAATGGACTCAACACCGCATATTAAACGCCTAAGATTGTACCTGACTAGTAAGTATCTTAAAACCTATGGATTGCTATGTCTCCGAAAGAGAATCAAGCATGTGTACAGCGGCATAAACGCAGCAGTGATAGGATTGGAGAGTTTCGGTGAGCAAATGAAGACCCTTTGAAGTCATATTGCATGGTACCCATTCCACGGGTTTCAACTACCCAGGTTTAAGGTATTCTTCCTTCAGCGAAAACATGCATGTGGAACCCAAGTATGATCAACCATGTGAACGGGAGACGTGTTCAAATATGTCTCAGTTTTCCTCCCCTGGTACTCGGGTGCAACATTCCAGATGCTTTACTAACACTCTCCCCACTTGGAGAGTCAGCGCCTTTAACCTCCTGTTTGGCCCAGTTTGCAATTTCTGCGGAAGATGAACAGGAATAGCGAGAACCAATGAGAGGCTAGCTGGAGGTGTCTGGACGGGCAAATTTAACTCTCATTTCCCACCAGGAAGAGGAAATAACCAAAGGCTCAGCGTGCCATGCCGGAACCAGATTAGGGCCTGAAGCCATCCTGCGGTGTTGCGGCCAGCTCAAAAGAAAGCGAGTTGAAGACAGGAGCTCAGGGGCACTGTAATTCACAAACCTGCAGAGTTATAAATGACAGCTATCGTCCAAAAATAGACTGAAGTAAGGCTGCCAAGAGGACTTGAAAGCGGGGCAGAATTGCAGGAAACCGATTTCAGGAGGTAGACTGGAATTGCATTGAAAGCATAGGAAAAGAGGCAGAACGTCCACAATGATGCACTTGGCCAAAAAGGGCGTATGCGTTTTTTCCTGAATATATTCAGGAAAAAACGCATACGCCCTTTTTGGCCAACCAAGCAAGCTTGCAAAGGAAATCTGCACTACAATGAAGTCTCACTTCCCCCCGGTCAAAAGGGCCATCTGAAAAAAGTGTAAAATCCAGAAAGGCAGGACAGGCCATGGAGAACTGGGAGCCTTGTTATGCTGATGGGCGGGATGTAAATTGCCAACAACCACTCGGGAGAAGTGTATGGTGTTTCCTGAAACATCTAAAAAACAAAGCAACAGAACCTAGGGCACTTCCACTTATGGTCCTATAGCTTAGGGAAATTAAAATCAAAAAGACACAGCCACCCCAAAGTTTGGAACGGCTCTGTTTACAAGAACCTTGTTTACAGTACAAGTTCAACATCGCAGAAAGTGAAAAATGGATAAAGAAGTTGTGGTATTTACTTACAAAGCAATATCACTCAGCAATGAAATCTGTGTCATCAGGCCCTTAGCAGCACAATGAGTGGATTCAGGTATGATGATTCTAACTGAAGTAAGTCACACAGAAAAAGAAACATCATAAGATATCAGCAATACACGGAATGTAAACTTGGCTACACAGGAACTGAATTACAGAACAGAACAGGGTCTCAAATTTAGAAAACCAACTTATGCTTGCTTAAGGGGAAAGGTGAGTTGGGGTGCTGCATAAAACCAGAGATTGAAATGAGCACAGATAAAGTTCCTTAAGCCAAATATGGAATAGACAAGAGCTACTCCTTGCTCAACGAAATGGACTCAAAACCCCATATTAAACCCCTAAGAATGTACCTGACTAGTAAGTATCTTAAAACCTATGGATTGCTATGTCTCCAAAAGAGAATCAAGCGTGTGTACAGGGGCATAAACGCAGCAGTGGTAGGATTGGAGAGGTTCGGTGAGCAAATGAAGACCCTTTGAAGTCATATTGCATGGTACCCATTACACGGGTCTCAACTCTCCAGGTTTTAGGTATTCTTCATTCAGCTAAAACATGCATGTGGAACCCAGAGTATGATCAACCATGTGAACGGGAGACGTGTTCAAATATGTCTCAGTTTTCCTCCCCTGGTACTCGGGTGCAACATTCTAGACGCTTTACTAACACTCTCCCGACTTGGAGAGTCAGTGCCTTTAACCTCCTGTTTGGCCCAGTTTGCAATTTCTGCGGAAGATGAACAGGAATAGCGAGAACCAATGAGAGGCTAGCTGGAGGTGTCTGAACGGGCAAATTTAACTCTCATTTCCCACCAGGAAGAGGAATTAACCAAAGGCTCAGCGTGCCGGGCCGGAACCAGATTAGGGCCTGAAGCCATCCTGCGGTGTTGCGGCCAGCTCACAAGAAAGCGAGTTGAAGAAAGGAGCTCAGGGGCACTTTAATTCACAAACCTGCAGAGTTATAAATGACAGCTATCGTCCAAAAATAGACTGAAGTAAGGCTGCCAAGAGGACTTGAAAGCGGGGCAGAATTGCAGGAAACCGATTTCAGGAGGTAGACTGGAATTGCATTGAAAGCATAGGAAAAGAGGCAGAACGTCCACAATGATGCACTTGGCCAAAAAGGGCGTATGCGTTTTTTCCTGAATATATTCAGGAAAAAACGCATACGCCCTTTTTGGCCAACCAAGCAAGCTTGCAAAGGAAATCTGCACTACAATGAAGTCTCACTTCCCCCCGGTCAAAAGGGCCATCTGAAAAAAGTGTAAAATCCAGAAAGGCAGGAAAGGCCATTGAGAACTGGGAGCCTTGTTATGCTGATGGGCGGGATGTAAATTGCCAACAGACACTTGGGAGAAGTGTATGGTGTTTCCTGAAACATCTAAAAAACAAAGCAACAGAGCCTAGGGCACTTCCACTTATGGTCCTATAGCTTAGGGAGATTAAAATCAAAAAGACACAGCCACCCCAAAGTTTGGGACACCTCTGTTTACAAGAACCTTGTTTACAGTACAAGTTCAACATCGCAGAAAGTGAAAAATGGATAAAGAAGTTGTGGTATTCACTTACAAAGCAATATCACTCAGCAATGAATTCTATGTCATCAGGCCCTTAGCAGCACAATGAGTGGATTCAGGTATGATGATTCTAACTGAAATAAGTCACACAGAAAAAGAAACATCATAAGATATCAGTAATACACGGAATGTAAACTTGGCTACACAGGAACTGAATTACAGAACAGAACAGGGTCTCAAATTTAGAAAACCAACTTATGCTTGCTTAAGGGTAAAGGTGAGTTGGGGTGCTGCATAAAACCAGAGATTGAAATGAGCACAGATAAAGTTCCTTAAGCCAAATATGGAATAGACAAGAGCTACTCCTTGCTCAACGAAATGGACTCAACACCGCATATTAAACGCCTAAGAATGTACCTGACTAGTAAGTATCTTAAAACCTATGGATTGCTATGTCTCCGAAAGAGAATCAAGCATGTGTACAGGGGCATAAACGCAGCAGTGATAGGATTGGAGAGGTTCGGTGAGCAAATGAAAACCCATTGAAGTCATATTGCATGGTACACATTCCACGGGTTTCTACTACCCAGGTTTTAGGTATTCTTCCTTCAGCTAAAACATGCATGTGGAACCCAGAGTATGATCAACCATGTGATCGGGAGGCATGTTCAAATATGTCTCAGTTTTCGTACCCTGGTATTCGGGTGCAACATTCCAGACACTTTACTAACACTCTCCCGACTTGGAGAGTCAGTCCCTTTAACCTCCTGTTTGGCCCAGTTTGCAATTTCTGCGGAAGATGAACAGGAATAGCGAGAACCAATGAGAGACTAGCTGGAGGTGTCTGGACGGGAAATTTAACTCTCATTTCCCACCAGGAAGAGGAATTAACCAAAGGCTCAGCATTCCGTGCCAGAACCAGATTAGGGCCTGAATCCATCCTGCGGTGTTGCGGCCAGGTCACAAGAAAGTGAGTTGAAGAAAGGAGCTCAGGGGCACTGTAATTCACAAACCTGCAGAGTTATAAATGACAGCTATCGTCCAAAAATAGACTGAAGTAAGGCTGCCAAGAGGACTTGAAAGCGGGGCAGCATTGCAGGAAACCGATTTCAGGAGGTAGACTGGAATTGCATTGAAAGCATAGGAAAAGAGGCAGAACGTCCACAATGATGCACGTGGCCAAAAAGGGCGTATGCGTTTTTTCCTGAATATATTCAGGAAAAAACGCATACGCCCTTTTTGGCCAACCAAGCAAGCTTGCAAAGGAAATCTGCACTACAATGAAGTCTCACTTCCCCCCGGTCAAAAGGGCCATCTGAAAAAAGTGTAAAATCCAGAAAGGCAGGACAGGCCATGGAGAACTGGGAGCCTTGTTATGCTGATGGGCGGGATGTAAATTGCCAACAACCACTCCAGAGAAGTGTATGGTGTTTCCTGAAACATCTAAAAAACAAAGCAACAGAGCCTAGGGCACTTCCACTTATGGTCCTATAGCTTAGGGAATTTAAAATCAAAAAGACACAGCCACCCCAAAGTTTGGAACGGCTCTGTTTACAAGAACCTCGTTTACAGTACAAGTTCAACATCGCAGAAAGTGAAAAATGGATAAAGAAGTTGTGGTATTTACTTAAAAAGCAATATCACTCAGCAATGAAATCGGTGTCATCAGGCCCTTAGCAGCACAATGAGTGGATTCAGGTATGATGATTCTAACTGAAATAAGTCACACAGAAAAAGAAACATCATAAGATATCAGTAATACACGGAATGTAAACTTGGCTACAGAGGAACTGAATTACAGAACAGAACAGGGTCTCAAATTTAGAAAACCAACTTATGCTTGCTTAAGGGGAAAGGTGAGTTGGGGTGCTGCATAAAACCAGAGATTGAAATGAGCACAGATAAAGTTCCTTAAGCCAAATATGGAATAGACAAGAGCTACTCCTTGCTCAACGAAATGGACTCAACACCGCATATTAAACGCCTAAGAATGTACCTGACTAGTAAGTATCTTAAAACCTATGGATTACTATGTCTCCGAAAGAGAATCAAGCATGTGTACAGGGGCATGAACGCAGCAGTGATAGGATTGGAGAGGTTCGGTGAGCAAATGAAGACCCTTTGAAGTCATATTGCATGGTACCCATTTCACGGGTTTCAACTACCCAGGTTTTAGGTATTCTTCCTTCAGCTAAAACATGCATGTGGAACCCAGAGTATGATCAACCATGTGATCGGGAGACGTGTTCAAATATGTCTCAGTTTTCGTACCCTGGTACTCGGGTGCAACATTCCAGACGCTTTACTAACACTCTCCCGACTTGGAGAGTCAGTCCCTTTAACCTCCTGTTTGGCCCAGTTTGCAATTTCTGCGGAAGATGAACAGGAATAGCGAGAACCAATGAGAGACTAGCTGGAGGTGTCTGGACGGGCAAATTTAACTCTCATTTCCCACCAGGAAGAGGAATTAACCAAAGGCTCAGCATGCCGTGCCGGAACCAGATTAGGGCCTGAAGCCATCCTGCGGTGTTGCGGCCAGGTCACAAGAAAGCGAGTTGAAGAAAGGAGCTCAGGGGCACTGTAATTCACAAACCTGCAGAGTTATAAATGACAGCTATCGTCCAAAAATAGACTGAAGTAAGGCTGCCAAGAGGACTTGAAAGCGGGGCAGCATTGCAGGAAACCGATTTCAGGAGGTAGACTGGAATTGCATTGAAAGCATAGGAAAAGAGGCAGAACGTCCACAATGATGCACGTGGCCAAAAAGGGCGTATGTGTTTTTTCCTGAATATATTCAGGAAAAAACGCATACGCCCTTTTTGGCCAACCAAGCAAGCTTGCAAAGGAAATCTGCACTACAATGAAGTCTCACGTCCCCCTGGTCAAAAGGGACATCTGAAAAAAGTGTACAATCCAGAAAGGCAACAGGCCATGGAGAACTGGGAGCCTTGTTATGCTGATGGGCGGGATGTAAATTGCCAACAGACACTTGGGAGAAGTGTATGGTGTTTCCTGAAACATCTAAAAAACAAAGCAACAGAGCCTAGGGCACTTCCACTTATGGTCCTATAGCATAGGGAAATTAAAATCAAAAAGACACAGCCACCCCAAAGTGTGGGACGCCTCCGTTTACAAGAACCTCGTTTACCGTACAAGTTCAATATCACAGAAAGTGAAAAATGGATAAAGAACTTGAGGTACTTATGTACAATGCAGTATCACTCAGCAATGAAATCTATGTCATCAGGCCCTTAGCAGCACAATGAGTGGATTCAGGTATGATGATTCTAACTGAAATAAGTCACACAGAAAAAGAAACATCATAAGATATCAGTAATACACGGAATGGAAACTTGGCTACACAGGAACTGAATTACAGAACAGAACAGGGTCTCAAATTTAGAAAACCAACCTATGCTTGCTTAAGGGTAAAGGTGAGTTGGGGTGCTGCATAAAACCAGAGATTGAAATGAGCACAGATAAAGTTCCTTAAGCCAAATATGGAATAGACAAGAGCTACTCCTTGCTCAACGAAATGGACTCAACACCGCATATTAAACGCCTAAGAATGTACCTGACTAGTAAGTATCTTAAAACCTATGGATTGCTATGTCTCCGAAAGAGAATCAAGCATGTGTACAGGGGCATGAACGCAGCAGTGATAGGATTGGAGAGGTTCGGTGAGCAAATGAAGACCCTTTGAAGTCATATTGCATGGTACCCATTTCACGGGTTTCAACTACCCAGGTTTTAGGTATTCTTGCTTCAGCTAAAACATGCATGTGGAACCCAGAGTATGATCAACCATGTGATCGGGAGACGTGTTCAAATATGTCTCAGTTTTCGTACCATGGTACTCGGGTGCAACATTCCAGACGCTTTACTAACACTCTCCCGACTTGGAGAGTCAGCGCCTTTAACCTCCTGTTTGGCCCAGTTTGCAATTTCTGCGGAAGATGAACAGGAATAGCGAGAACCAATGAGAGACTAGCTGGAGGTGTCTGGACGGGCAAATTTAACTCTCATTTCCCACCAGGAAGAGGAATTAACCAAAGGCTCAGCGTGCCGTGCCGGAACCAGATTACGGCCTGAAGCCATCCTGCGGTGTTGCGGCCAGGTCACAAGAAAGCGAGTTGAAGAAAGGAGCTCAGGGGCACTGTAATTCACAAACCTGCAGAGTTATAAATGACAGCTATCGTCCAAAAATAGACTGAAGTAAGGCTGCCAAGAGGACTTGAAAGCGGGGCAGAATTGCAGGAAACCGATTTCAGGAGGTAGACTGGAATTGCATTGAAAGCATAGGAAAAGAGGCAGAACGTCCACAATGATGCACTTGGCCAAAAAGGGTGTATGCGTTTTTTCCTGAATATATTCAGGAAAAAACGCATACGCACTTTTTGGCCAACCAAGCAAGCTTGCAAAGGAAACCTGCACTACAATGAAGTCTCACTTCCACCCGGTCAAAAGGGCCATCTGAAAAAAGTGTAAAATCCATAAAGGCACGACAGGCCATGGAGAACTGGGAGCCTTCTTATGCTGATGGGCGGGACGTAAATTGCCAACAGCCACTCTGGAGAAGTGTATGGTGTTTCCTGAAACATCTAAAAAACAAAGCAACAGAGCCTAGGGCACTTCCACTTATGGTCCTATAGCTTAGGGAAATTAAAATCAAAAAGACACAGCCACCCCAAAGTTTGGGACGCCTCTGTTTACAAGAACCTCGTTTACAGTACAAGTTCAACATCGCAGAAAGTGAAAAATGGATAAAGAAGTTGTGGTATTCACTTACAAAGCAATATCACTCAGCAATGAAATCTATGTCATCAGGCCCTCAGCAGCACAATGAGTGGATTCAGGTATGATGATTCTAACTGAAATAAGTCACACAGAAAAAGAAACATCATAAGATATCAGTAATACACGGAATGGAAACTTGGCTACACAGGAACTGAATTACAGAACAGAACAGGGTCTCAAATTTAGAAAACCAACTTATGCTTGCTTAAGGGGAAAGGTGAGTTGGGGTGCTGCATAAAACCAGAGATTGAAATGAGCACAGATAAAGTTCCTTAAGCCAAATATGGAATAGACAAGAGCTACTCCTTGCTCAAAGAAATGGACTCAACACCCCATATTAAACGCCTAAGAATGTACCTGACTAGTAAGTATCTTAAAACCTATGGATTGCTATGTCTCCGAAAGAGAATCAAGCATGTGTACAGGGGCATGAACGCAGCAGTGATAGGATTGGAGAGGTTCGGTGAGCAAATGAAGACCCTTGGAAGTCATATTGCATGGTACCCATTACACGGGTCTCAACTCTCCAGGTTTAAGGTATTCTTCCTTCAGCTAAAACATGCATGTGGAACCCCGAGTATGATCAACCGTGTGAACGGGAGACGTGTTCAAATATGTCTCAGTTTTCCTCCCCTGGTACTCGGGTGCAACATTCCAGACCCTTTACTAACACTCTCCAGACTTGGAGAGTCAGCGCCTTTAACCTCCTGTTTGGCCCAGTTTGCAATTTCTGCGGAAGATGAACAGGAATAGGGAGAACCAATGAGAGACTAGCTGGAGGTGTCTGGACGGGCAAATTTAACTCTCATTTCCCACCAGGAAGAGGAAATAACCAAAGGCTCAGCATGCCGTGCCGGAACCAGATTAGGGCCTGAAGCCATCCTGCGGTGTTGCGGCCAGCTCAAAAGAAAGCGAGTTGAAGAAAGGAGCTCAGGGTCTCTGTAATTCACAAACCTGCAGAGTTATAAATGACAGCTATCGTCCAAAAATATACTGAAGTAAGGCTGCCAAGAGGACTTGAAAGCGGGGCAGAATTGCAGGATACCGATTTCAGGAGGTAGACTGGAATTGCATTGAAAGCATAGGAAAAGAGGCAGAACGTCCACAATGATGCACTTTGCCAAAAGGGCGTATGCGTTTTTTCCTGAATATATTCAGGAAAAAACGCATACGCCCTTTTTGGCCAACCAAGCAAGCTTGCAAAGGAAATCTGCACTACAATGAAGTCTCACTTCCCCCCGGTCAAAAGGGCCATCTGAAAAAAGTGTAAAACCCAGAAAGGCAGGACAGGCCATGGAGAACTGGGAGCCTTGTTATGCTGATGGGCGGGATGTAAATTGCCAACAGACACTCGGGAGATGTGTATGGTGTTTCCTGAAACATCTAAAAAACAAAGCAACAGAGCCTAGGGCACTTCCACTTATGGTCCTATAGCTTAGGGAAATTAAAATCAAAAAGACACAGCCACCCCAAAATTTGGGATGGGTCTGTTTACAAGAACCTCGTTTACAGTACAAGTTCAACATCGCAGAAAGTGAAAAATGGATAAAGAACTTGTGGTATTTACTTACAAAGCAATATCACTCAGCAATGAAATCTGTGTCATCAGGCCCTTAGCAGCACAATGAGTGGATTCAGGTATGATGATTCTAACTGAAATAAGTCACACAGAAAAAGAAACATCATAAGATATCAGTAATACACGGAATGTAAACTTGGCTACACAGGAACTGAATTACAGAACAGAACAGGGTCTCAAATTTAGAAAACCAACTTATGCTTGCTTAAGGGGAAAGGTGAGTTGGGGTGCTGCATAAAACCAGAGATTGAAATGAGCACAGATAAAGTTCCTTAAGCCAAATATGGAATAGACAAGAGCTACTCCTTGCTCAACGAAATGGACTCAACACCGCATATTAAACGCCTAAGAATGTACCTGACTAGTAAGTATCTTAAAACCTATGGATTGCTATGTCTCCGAAAGAGAATCAAGCATGTGTACAGGGGCGTAAACGCAGCAGTGATAGGATTGGAGAAGTTCGGTGAGCAAATGAAGACCCTTTGAAGTCATATTGCATGGTACCCATTCCACGGGTTTCAACTACCCAGGTTTTAGGTATTCTTCCTTCAGCTAAAACATGCATGTGGAACCCAGAGTATGATCAACCATGTGATCGGGAGACGTGTTCAAATATGTCTCAGTTTTCGTACCTTAGTACTCGGGTGCAACATTCCAGACGCTTTACTAACACTCTCCCGACTTGGAGAGTCAGTCCCTTTAACCTCCTGTTTGGCCCAGTTTGCAATTTCTGCGGAAGATGAACAGGAATAGCGAGAACCAATGAGAGGCTAGCTGGAGGTGTCTGAACGGGCAAATTTAACTCTCATTTCCCACCAGGAAGAGGAATTAACCAATGGCTCAGCGTGCCGTGCCGGAACCAGATTAGGGCCTGAAGCCATCCTGCGGTGTTGCGGCCAGCTCACAAGAAAACGAGTTGAAGAAAGGAGCTCAGGGGCACTGTAATTCACAAACCTGCAGAGTTATAAATGACAGCTATCGTCCAAAAATAGACTGAAGTAAGGCTGCCAAGAGGACTTGAAAGCGGGGCAGAATTGCAGGAAACCGATTTCAGGAGGTAGACTGGAATTGCATTGAAAGCATAGGAAAAGAGGCAGAACGTCCACAATGATGCACTTGGCCAAAAAGGGCGTATGCGTTTTTTCCTGAATATATTCAGGAAAAAACGCATACGCCCTTTTTGGCCAACCAAGCAAGCTTGCAAAGGAAATCTGCACTACAATGAAGTCTCACTTCCCCCCGGTCAAAAGGGCCATCTGAAAAAAGTGTAAAATCCAGAAAGGCAGGACAGGCCATGGAGAACTGGGAGCCTTGTTATGCTGATGGGCGGGATGTAAATTGTCAACAGACACTTGGGAGAAGTGTATGGTGTTTCCTGAAACATCTAAAAAACAAAGCAACAGAGCCTAGGGCACTTCCACTTATGGTCCTATAGCTTAGGGAGATTAAAATCAAAAAGACACAGCCACCCCAAAGTTTGGAACGGCTCTGTTTACAAGAACCTCGTTTACATTACAAGTTCAACATCGCAGAAAGTGAAAAATGGATAAAGAAGTTGTGGTATTCACTTACAAAGCAATATCACTCAGCAATGAAATCTATGTCATCAGGCCCTTAGCAGCACAATGAGTGGATTCAGGTATGATGATTCTAACTGAAATAAGTCACACAGAAAAAGAAACATCATAAGATATCACTAATACACGGAATGGAAACTTGGCTACACAGGAACTGAATTCCAGAACAGAACAGGGTCTCAAATTTAGAAAACCAACTTATGCTTGCTTAAGGGGAAAGGTGAGTTGGGGTGCTGCATAAAACCAGAGATTGAAATGAGCACAGATAAAGTTCCTTAAGCCAAATATGGAATAGACAAGAGCTACTCCTTGCTCAACGAAATGGACTCAACACCCCATATTAAACGCCTAAGAATGTACCTGACTAGTAAGTATCTTAAAACCTATGGATTGCTATGTCTCCGAAAGAGAATCAAGCATGTGTACAGGGACATGAACGCAGCAGTGATAGGATTGGAGAGGTTCGGGGAGCAAATGAAGACCCTTTGAAGTCATATTGCATTGTACCCATTTCACGGGTCTCAACTCTCCAGGTTTAAGGTATTCTTCCTTCAGCTAAAACATGCATGTGGAACCCCGAGTATGATCAACCATGTGAACGGGAGACGTGTTCAAATATGTCTCAGTTTTCCTCCCCTGGTACTCGGGTGTAACATTCCAGACCCTTTACTAACACTCTCCCGACTTGGAGAGTCAGCGCCTTTAACCTCCTGTTTGGCCCAGTTTGCAATTTCTGCGGAAGATGAACAGGAATAGGGAGAACCAATGAGAGACTAGCTGGAGGTGTCTGGACGGGCAAATTTAACTCTCATTTCCCACCAGGAAGAGGAAATAACCAAAGGCTCAGCGTGCCGTGCTGGAACCAGATTAGGCCTGAAGCCATCCTGCGGTGTTGCGGCCAGCTCAAAAGAAAGCGAGTTGAAGAAAGGAGCTCAGGGTCTCTGTAATTCACAAACCTGCAGAGTTATAAATGACAGCTATCATCCAAAAATATACTGAAGTAAGGCTGCCAAGAGGACTTGAAAGCGGGGCAGAATTGCAGGATACCGATTTCAGGAGGTAGACTGGAATTGCATTGAAAGCATAGGAAAAGAGGGAGAACGTCCACAATGATGCACTTTGCCAAAAGGGCGTATGCGTTTTTTCCTGAATATATTCAGGAAAAAACGCATACGCCCTTTTTGGCCAACCAAGCAAGCTTGCAAAGGAAATCTGCACTACAATGAAGTCTCACTTCCCCCCGGTCAAAAGGGCCATCTGAAAAAAGTGTAAAACCCAGAAAGGCAGGACAGGCCATGGAGAACTGGGAGCCTTGTTATGCTGATGGGCGGGATGTAAATTGCCAACAGACACTCGGGAGAAGTGTATGGTGTTTCCTGAAACATCTAAAAAACAAAGCAACAGAGCCTAGGGCACTTCCACTTATGGTCCTATAGCTTAGGGAAATTAATATCAAAAAGACACAGCAACCCCAAAATTTGGGATGGGTCTTTTTACAGAAATCTCTTCTACGGCACAAGTTAAATATCCCAGAGAGCAAATAATGGATAAAGAAGTTGCGGTACTTCTGTACAACAGAATACCACTCAGCAATGAAATCTATGTCACCAGGCCCGTACCAGCATAATGAGTGGATTGAGGCATGATGATTCTAAGTGAAATAAGTCACACAGAAAAAGAAACATCATAAGGTATCACTAATACACGGAATGTGAACTTGGCTACACATGAACTGAATTACAAAACAGAACAGGGTGTCAAGTTTAGAAAACCAACTTATGCCTGCTTAAGGGGGAAGGTGAGTTGGGGTGCTGCATAAAAGCAGAGTTTGAAATTAGCACAGATACCGTTCCATAAGCCAAATATGGAATAGACAAGAGCTACCCCTTGCTCAACGAAATGGATTCAACAATGAGGTATCACCTCACACCTGGTAGAATAGGCATCATTGAAAATCTACAAACAAAAAATGCTGGAAAGGGTGTGGAGAAAAGGAACCCTCTTCCACTATTGTTGGGAATATAAATTGATACAGTCATTATGGAGAACAATATGGAATTTCTTAAGAAACTAACAATAGAATTACCATAGGATACAGCAATCCCAGTACTGGACATATACCCAGACAAAACCATAAATCAAAAAGAGTCATTCACCGCAATGTTCATTGCATCACTACAATATCGAGGTAATGGAAGCAACCTAAATGCCCACAGACAGACGAATGCATAAAGCTGTGGTACATATATAAAATGGAATATTACTAAGCCATGAAAAGGAATGAAATTGGGTCATTTGTAGAGACGTCGATGGATCTAGAGACTGTCATACAGAGTGAAGTAAGTCAGAAAGAGAAAAACAAATCTTGTATATTCATGCATATATGTGGAACCTAGAAAAACTGTACAGATTAACCATTTTGCAAGGCATAAATAGAGCAACAGATGTAGACAACAAACGTATGGACAACAAGGGGGGAAAGCTGTTGGGGGGGTGGTGGTGGGAGGAGTTGAGAGACTGGGATTGGCATGTATACATTTATATGTATAAAATAGATAACCAATAAGAACCTGCTGTATAAAAATATAAAATAAAATTCAAAATTAAAAAGAAGTAAAATTTAAAAAATAAAACAGAAAAAACAATTATTCCCTGCACATACATGTATTTATATGAATAAATTATTTCCATGCTTATATCTGTAAATACAAAAAAGAGGAATAAAATCTACCTTGAACCAAAAACGAAAAAGAGAAAAAAAACACAGAACCCACCAGTTACACAGAGGAAAACCGTATCAGGGCACTTGCTCCAGTTGTAAACAATTCTGAAGTTGGTCAGTGGTGGGGAATCGTCTCCCATTCAGCCAGCAGCCCCCACGCAACAAGCGTCCTCATTGCAAAGCTGGGGCACCGTGCCGAGGCATCTGTGAGTAAACGTGAGCTGAGCCCCAGGCCAGTTGCTGCTGAACTATTCCCACCCGTCCCAGGTAAAACACCTGAATATATACAAGGACTTGAAAGCCTAGAGGAAGGGCCATAGAGCCACACGAGTGACAGCATGCCGGCCGACTTGGTGCCTGCAGGCCAGCCAGGATGGTCCTGGCCCTGGGTGCTCTTCTGGAAGATTTCCATTTCCCTGCCTGAGATACCCGTCCTGTCCCTGCCCCCACTGCTTTTTTCCTTCCTCACCTCTGCCCAGGGAGAAATTCCAGCAGCAGGTATGGGTGACACATCCTCTTCTTTAGCAGGTGGCAGCCTGGCAACTGCTGCAGAAAGTCCAGCAGAGCCCCACTCACACTGGGCCACCCACAAAGCCGTGGCCTCTCACTCCCTCCCACCAGCCCAGCCCCGAGACTGCTGACAGGGCAGAGAAAATGGCGTCAGGCACGGCTGCAGGGGCTCTTGCTGCCTGGAGTGGTATTTATATTGATCTCAACCCAGGCACACCTGGGGAGGGCTGGCCGGCACGGTAAGGCTGCCCAGGTCAGCCAATCATCACCCCTCAGGGGCTCACAGTTGCAGAAAATGGAACTTGCTGAACCGGCCAGGTCCAAGGAACAGGTGTGGGCTCCTGAGAGTCAGGATAGACAAGGGGCTGCAGCTTTGGCTTGTTTTCTAATCATTTTATCTGGCCCATGAGTGGGAGACAACTTCAAGAAAACCCTCTCCTAATGAGAGGAACCCAGGAGTCAGGCAGAGGAGGGGTGGGTGGTGGTTGGAGACAGAGGCCTGGTGCCCCGGGTGCAGTGGAAGTCTCTGGAAGACCAGGTGGAGGGAGGCCTCACGGAGTGATGCCCAGGGTCACAGACCTGTCGCAGCTGCTGTTTGTTAGTTCAAGTCCTGCTCTGAGGTGCTCTGTGTCAGCTCTGAGCGACAGGTGAGCTGGGGGTGCTCTGCAATGAGGGCTATGTGCACGGTTCCTGTGTGCCCAGCCCTGCCACGGTACCCGCAAGGGTAGCTCTGTATCCTGGGAGGGGCCTGACCACGAGAGCCCCGTGGGCTGGGGTGGGGGTGGGGTACCTGCCCAGGTGAGCTCCATATTCTGGGATTGGTCTGACCACGAGAGCCCCATGGGCTGCTGGGGACCTGGTAAAGGATGTCAGGACAGTCAGTGAAGCCACCGAGGATATACCTCCAGTTGCTCCTAATTCCTACACCCTGCTGGTCATTCTACCAACCACCAGGACATGGTATTCTGTATTAGTCTTCAATGATGCCTTCTTTTGTATTCCATTAGTCCCAGAGTCACAAGAAATTTTGGCTTGTGAGTGGCAGGACTCCACATACAACTAAAACAATACTTCCGGGCCGTCTGGCCCCAAGGGTGCAAAAATTCCCACACCATCTTTGGGGAAAGCTTAGCTAAAGACCTAAAAGTTCTACCTCTGGAAAAGGAAACCCTCCTTCAATATGCAGACGACATTCTGATCACCAGCCCTACTAAGGAGGCCTCTGAACTACCAAGCCAATAAAGGATAGAAGTTGTCCAAGAAAAAGCTCAAATATCACAGACTGCGGTGACCTGCCTGGGCTTCATTCTCACAGAAGGTCAGAGAAGCCCATCCCAGGAAAGGGAAGAAACCATTTTCAGCCTTACCCCTTTCTAAAACTAGAAGACAGCTTAGGGGTTCCTGGGGAGGCCAGGGTTTGCTGCTTCTGGATCCCTAGCTACAGTCTACTAGCTGGGCCTCTATATGAAACACTGAAAGGAAAAGATGATGATCCTTTTGAATAGAATCCAGAAGTGGCCTTTCAAGAATGGAAAGAGCAGTCAATTCAGACCCTTGCCCTGGAACTCCCTAATTTAGCTAAACCCTTTGACCTTTACATTCCCGGTGAAAGGTGAATCGCCATTGGAGAATTAGTGCAAAAACTGGGACCACTTGAAATGGAACAATGCAAGAATGCCATCCAGGTAGGATAAACTACGGTCACTAAGGGGCTTGGCCCACTGCCACATCTGGCCAAGATACTGGCGGTATCTAAAAACCTGGAAATCAGCAGCCCAAAAGGCCACCTCCCTCCTAAGGGAAAAGGACCCCACGTGGTGATCCTAACCACCAACCATGCCCTGAAGTTGCAGGGTTCGCTCCGTGGGCACACCGACCTCGAGTGAGGAGGCCCTCCAACTCCAACATCCAGAGAGATAACCGGGGGCAACAGGGCACCATGACGACTCGTGTGAACATCACTTGACCTGGAGTTTCTCTCATAAAACAACAAGAGTGTGTCCCAAAAGAGTAGACTACTGCTTGCAGGACTTACTGCACCCAGAGGGGAGCTAATAATCTTGGCGGGGGAACAGTATACCACACTGTCACCATAGAAAAGCCTACAGACACCGTGATGATGGTGGCCAATAAGACCGGCTGGACTCCTGTTTACTTCAAAAGGCTGTTGACTCAGTAGCCATCATGGTCCTTGGTCACCACTGACCCTGGACTGTCTGGGAGTTGAGCGGGCAGGGCTCTGACACCTGGTGCTGTTTGTACGTTAATTCAGGGGCCTAATTGAAGAAAGCGCAGACTACTGGTCAGAGCATCTAGGCTGGCAGAGACGGTCAGCCTAAGGTGGCCGAACAAATGTGGGGCGGGGTGAAACCGGCCCCCACAGCGTCTCTGCACATCTCTTTCCTGGACCCTTAAAGGTCATTAGAATCTATAACACTTCCAATGCTGGTGCTCAGGTGGACGAGCAGGGAGGCAGGGGTCCTGGGGACAATCAACGTCACCGGGAGGCTGCTGGGGAGAAGCTCTGACCCTCGCCCCAGGGTATGAGGGCTCCCAACTCAGCACTCAGCAGTTACAGAAGAAGGGTCTGCACCCTCAGCACTCCAAGAATGAGGAGCGGGACAAAAGGCAGAGGAGGGGTTTGTCCCCAGCAAAGCCCATTAAAAATCCCTGGGAGATAAAAATAGAATCTGGGCAATAAAGTCAAGTCTAACCTTTTTTATCCTTTGTGCTTTGTCTAATTTCACATGCTCCTAGGGTCCCGCATGCAGAGGTTCCACACCCGGCACTTCAGACCAGATTTCCTAGTGCAGAATGGCTGGGTCGACACCTCAGCTCCTGGGGCCCAGTGCAGACTCCACGATATAGAGCCTGAGCTACAGCCAACCCGGCCCTCGAGAGCTCCGCCGCCTCCCTCCCTCCCACTGACTCTGACAGGATCTCTACACAGCAGCCCAGCCCACAGCCCACGGGGTAGTGCATGCTCTCACCTCTCCATTCTCTGATCAAAATATAAAGTTTCCTTTGCTTGTGAACCAAACTCAGTCTCGATCTGTTGGCCCCAATGACACTGGGCAGGGGGACACTTGTTGGGGTCCACTCTGGAGGATCAGTAACAGAAATTGAGACTATTGTAACCTCAATGAACAGATGTGTGAGCCAAACTGTAGTTAACATAGAACAGTGTATAAGGCTCGGGTAAAATAAGATGTTTTTAACACTTCCATTTGATATTTCCATCACTTTTTATAAGCAAGTTCAGTGAAAAGGTTTGTCTTATTTGTCAGGTCAATATTAGAGAAACGAAGTGATTTCTTTCCAAGGATGTACAGCTAATAATCTTGGTTAAACCTTCAATCTTGTTTTAAATGCTTTTCCATTGAAAATGATACCTCTCTTTCAGCTCCCCCATTTCTGAGAAGTATAAAATCTTATAATTTATTATTACCAAAGGGGAAAGGTGGGAGGAGGGATAAATTAACAGTTTGGAATGAACACATACACACTGCTATGTATAAAATAGATCATCAACAAGGAACTACTGTATAGCACAGGGAACTACACTCAACATTTTGCAATAACCTATAAGGGGAAATAATCTGAAAAAGAATAGATATTTTTATTGACATCATCTATCAATGACAGTTAAAGTGTAGCCTAAGGGAAGCTGGTGGTGAGTGCTTCTGACCCTGAAGACTTCAATCATCTAAAGTTTGGACTCTGCCTACTTCCCAAGGCCCTTAATGAACATATGTGTAGCCGTAGCTTAAAAACTTCCCCAGTTTGGGTTTCGGGGAGACACTGATTTTGAAAAAGCCCTGGTGTTCTCCTTACATGAATGGGACTCTTCCTACTGCTAAAACATGTCTGTCACACCCAGAGGATGGTATACCGTCTGATCGGGAAGAGTTTGGAAAAGGCATCTCATCTCCTCATCTCCTGGTGCTCGGGTTCACCCCTCCAGCGTCTTTACTAACAGTCTCCCCACTTGGAGATGTCAGCACTGTCAACATCCTGTTGCGTACAGTTTGGAATTTGTCCAGAGGATGAAGCGGAAGGATGAGGAACAATGAGAGACAAGTCCTAGGTGTTCAGACAGGCACATGTCACTCTAATTTCCAATCAGGAAGACGAATTGACCAAAGGCTAGGGTTGCCCATGGAAACAGTATAGGGCTTGAGGAAATCCCGCTGCTTTGTGGCCAGTTCCCATAAACACGAGTTGAACAATGGAACTCAGGGGCAGTAAAATTCACAAAACTGCAGAGTTGAAAATATCCATCACTGAAAAATGTCTTGAGTAAAGTCAGAGAAAAGGACTTGTAAGCAAGGGAGAATGGCAGGAAAGGGATTTGAGGAGGTAGAAAGGACTCGCCATTAAGCACAAGAAAAGGAGCTGAACATTGCCAACATTGCAGTTGGCCAAAAAGGGTGTATGCGTTCTTTTCTGTATATATTCAAGAAAAGGGCATACACTTTTTTAGCCAACCAAACAGGTGGGCACTGGCAGTCAATACTACAAAAGATATCACTTCGCATCAGTCAGAAGAGCCATCCTCATAAAGCGTAAACAACAGAAATGCAGGACAGGGCAACGAGAAGAGGGAGCCCTGTGAGACTTATAGTGGAAATGTATATTGCCAACGGCCATTCTGGAGAAGTGTATTGTGTTTACTAAAGCATCTAAAAAATGAGCTACAGAGCATAGGGCACTTGCACTCATGGGCGTATATCTTGGGGAAAACAAAAATCGAGAGGACACAGGCACCCCAATGTTTACCCCCTCTCTGTTTAAAAGATCCTCGACTAGGATATAACTTAAATGTCTCTGGAGGGAAAAAATGGATAGAGATGTGGTACTTAGGTAGAGTGGAATATTATTCAGCCTGGAAATCAATGAAATATGGCCAGTTGTAACAACTCCGGAGGAGTTACGTATGATCATTCTAAGTGACAGAATTCAAAAAGAAAAAGACACATATCATAAGATATCACTTAAAGGTGGAATCCAAAATGGCTACACATGAAATAAATTACAAAACAAAAATATAGTCAAATATGTAGAAAACACGCATAAGGCTGCTAAACGGGAAAGGTGGGGAGGGGTGAGGCATCATCCAGGAGGTTGAAATTAGCAAAGATACCATTCCAAATACCAAACTGATAATCAACAAGGCCTACACGGTAGCTAAAAGAACTGCACTCAGCACACTCAAGTCACCGGAAAAGAATATATACGACTGGTAAGAATCTGAAAAAGAATTTATTGATGTCTCTCTGTACGTGAATCAAGTGGATGTACAGCAGCAAGAAACAGAGCTTTGAAAATCAGCTGTAACCAATATAGTAATAAATTGAAAAAAATAAACGACAGAGAGACAGAGAAAACCTCTTACAACTTTTCCTCAGGGACGGTGATGCAACATGGATTGAACACATCTAGACCCACAGCAGGATGAGACATAAGGCTGGAAACTGTTTGCGCTAAGAGAAATGTGAGGTTGGGTGAGGAAATGCACACCCTTTAAAGTAATACTACCTGGTACCCATTCAATGGGTCCCAAATCTGCAGGTTCAAGGGATCTTTCTACAGCTAAAACATGCATGGAAAACCCAGAGGACTGTACACCATGTGATCGGGAGATGTGTCTATAATGCACCTCATTTATCCTCTCCTGGTGCTCCTGCTCACCATTCCAGCCACGCTACTTAGAATCTCCCCACTTGGAGAATCAGCACATTTAAACTTCTGTTTCACACATTTTGCAAATTGTGAGGAGGATGAACGGGAAGAGGGGGAACCAATGAGAGAAGAGTTGTAGGGGTTTGGACGGGCACATATCACTCTAATTTCCCATTAAGAATAAGAATTAAAGAAAGGCTCAGCCTGCCTCGCCGGAGCCAAAATAGGGCCTGAAGCAATCCTGCGGGTTTGAGGCCAGCTCACAAAAGAGCAACTTAAAAAATGGAGCTCAGGGTCACTGCAATTCACAAACCTGCAGAGTTATAAATGAAAACTAACATCCAAAAATATGTTGAGGTAAGGCAAAGAAGAGGATCTGAATGCAAGACAGAATTGCAAGAAACAGATTTCAAGAGATAGATTGGACTCGTCTTTAACGCACATGAAAAGCGGCAGAATTTCGACAATGATGCAGTTGGCCCAAAAGGGCGTATGCGTTTTTTCCTGATTATATCCAGGAAAAAACGCATACGCACTTTATGGGCAACGAAGCAAGCAAGCAATGCAAATGTGCACAACAAAGAAGTCTCACTTCCCACCGGTCAAAAGGGCCATCCTAAAAAATTGTAAAAACCAGAAATGCAGGACAGGCCATGGAGAACAGGGAGCCTTTATACGCTGATGGGCAGTGTGTGAACTGCCAAGAGCCACTCTGGAGAAGCGTATGGTGGTTCCTAAATCATCTAAAAAACAGAGCTACAGAGCATAGGACACTTCCAATCATGGGAGTATATCTAGGGAAGTCTAAAAATCAACAAGACACAAGCACACCACAGTTTAGGGCTACTCTGTTTACAAGAACCTCAACTTCAGTACACCTTAAATATCCCAGGAAAGAGAACAATGGATAAAGAAGATGTGGTACTTATGTACAATGGAATATCTCTTCACCATGAAATCAATGTAATAAGGCTAGTAGAAGGATAAAGAGTGGATTTAGGTCCGATAATACTACTTGAAATAAGTCAAACAGAAAAAGAAACATATCATAAGATATCACTTATAGAGGGAGGGTAAATATGGCTGCACAAGAAATGAATTACAGAACAGAACAGTGTCTCACATTTAGAAAACACACTTATGTCAGCTTAAGGGGAAAGGAGAGGTGGGGTGATGCATAAAACCAGAGTTTGAAATTAGCACAGATACCGTTCAATAAACCAAATAGGTATTAGACAAGATCTACACCTTGCTCAATGAACAGGCCTCAACACACCCTATACACCGCAGAGAAATATATCTGAGGAATAAGAATCTTAAAACCCATGTATTGATATATCTCCATAAGGGAATCAAGTGTGTGCAGAGCGGCACAAACACAGCAGTGAAAAGGAGCTAAACCCCATTATAGAAATAAATTTTAAAAACAAAACGCTGAAACAATGAAAGAGAGAAAAATTCTTACAAAATTCGCTCAGGGGCTGTGATACAACCTGGATTGACCACATATAAACCCACAGCTGGATAAGACATAAGGCTGGACACTTGGGGCTGACAGGATTGGTGAGCTTTGGTGAGCAACTGCCGAAAGTTTAATGCAATACTTCATGCTACTCATTCCAAGGGTCCCAACACTCCAGGTTGAAGGGAATCTTCCTACAGCTAAACCATGCTTGGGAAACCCAGCGACTGGTATACCATATGATCGGGAAAGGTTTCTAAAACGCAACTCATTTTTCTTCTCCTGGGGTTCCGGATCGACATTCCAGCCGCTTTACTAACAACATCCCCACATGGAGTCAATGCCTTTAAGTTCTGGTATCGCACAGTCTGCAGTTAGTGCAGAGGATGAATGGGAATAGGGGGAACCAGTGAGGAACTAGCTGTAGCGGTTTCAATGGGCACATGTCACTCTAATATCACATCAGTAAGAAGAATTAACCAAAGGCACAGCAGGTGCCCCAGAAGAAAAATAGGGCTTCAAGGAATCCTGTGGTTATGGGGCAATACCACAAAAATAAGAGCTAAAAAATGGAGCTAAGGGCCACTGCAATTCAAAAACCTGCAGAGTTATAAAGGCCAACTATTTTTAAAAAATATATTGAGGTAAGGCTATGAAGAGGCATTGAAAGCAAGGCAGAATTGCAGGAAACCGATTTCAGGAGGTAGACTGGAATTGCATTGAAAGCATAGGAAAAGAGGCAGAACGTCCACAATGATGCACTTGGCCAAAAAGGGCGTATGCGTTTTTTCCTGAATATATTCAGGAAAAAACGCATACGCCCTTTTTGGCCAACCAAGCAAGCTTCCAAAGGAAATCTGCACTACAATGAAGTCTCACTTCCCCCCGGTCAAAAGGGCCATCTGAAAAAAGTGTAAAATCCAGAAAGGCAGGACAGGCCATGGAGAACTGGGAGCCTTGTTATGCTGATGGGCGGGATGTAAATTGCCAACAACCACTCGGGAGAAGTGTATGGTGTTTCCTGAAACATCTAAAAAACAAAGCAACAGAGCCTAGGGCACTGCCACTTATGGTCCTATAGCTTAGGGAAATTAAAATCAAAATGACACAGCCACCCCAAAGTTTGGGACACCTCCGTTTACAAGAACCTCGTTTACCGTACAAGTTCAATATCACAGAAAGTGAAAAATGGATAAAGAACTTGAGGTACTTACGTACAATGCAGTATCACTCAGCAATGAAATCTATGTCATCAGGCCCATCGCAGCATAATGAGTGGATTCAGATACGATGATTCTAACTGAAATAAGTCACACAGAAAAAGAAACATCATAAGATATCACTAATACACGGAATGTAAACTTGGCTACACAGGAACTGCATTCCAAAACAGAACAGGGTCTCAAATTTAGAAAACCAATTTATGCTTGCTTAAGGGGAAAGGTGAGTTGGGGTGCTGCATAAAACCAGAGATTGAAATGAGCACAGATAAAATTCTTTAAGCCAAATATGGAATAGACAAGAGCTACTCCTTGCTCAACGAAATGGACTCAACACCCCATATTAAACGCCTAAGAATGTACCTGACTAGTAAGTATCTTAAAACCTATGGATTGCTATGTCTCCGAAAGAGAATCAAGCGTGTGTACAGGGGCATAAACGCAGCAGTGATAGGATTGGAGAGGTTCGGTGAGCAAATGAAGACCCTTTGAAGTCATATTGCATGGTACCCATTACACGGGTCTCAACTCTCCAGGTTTTAGGTATTCTTCCTTCAGCTAAAACATGCATGTGGAACCCAGAGTATGATCAACCATGTGAACGGGAGACGTGTTCAAATATGTCTCAGTTTTCCTCCCCTGGTACTCGGGTGCAACATTCCAGACGCTTTACTAACACTCTCCCGACTTGGAGAGTCAGTGCCTTTAAACTCCTGTTTGGCCCAGTTTGCAATTTCTGCGGAAGATGAACAGGAATAGCGAGAACCAATGAGAGGCTAGCTGGAGGTGTCTGAACGGGCAAATTTAACTCTCATTTCCCACCAGGAAGAGGAATTAACCAAAGGCTCAGCGTGCCGGGCCGGAACCAGATTAGGGCCTGAAGCCATCCTGCGGTGTTGCGGCCAGGTCACAAGAAAGCGAGTTGAAGAAAGGAGCTCAGGGGCACTGTAATTCACAAACCTGCAGAGTTATAAATGACAGCTATCGTCCAAAAATAGACTGAAGTAAGGCTGCCAAGAGGACTTGAAAGCGGGGCAGAATTGCAGGAAACCGATTTCAGGAGGTAGACTGGAATTGCATTGAAAGCATAGGAAAAGAGGCAGAACGTCCACAATGATGCACTTGGCCAAAAAGGGCGTACGCGTTTTTTCCTGAATATATTCAGGAAAAAACGCGTACGCCCTTTTTGGCCAACCAAGCAAGCTTGCAAAGGAAATCTGCACTACAATGAAGTCTCACTTCCCCCGGTCAAAAGGGCCATCTGAAAAACGTGTAAAATCCAGAAAGGCAGGACAGGCCATGGAGAACTGGGAGCCTTGTTATGCTGATGGGCGGGATGTAAATTGCCAACAACCACTCGGGAGAAGTGTATGGTGTTTCCTGAAACATCTAAAAAACAAAGCAACAGAGCCTAGGGCACTTCCACTTATGGTCCTATAGCTTAGGGAATTTAAAATGAAAAAGACACAGCCACCCAAAAGTTTGGAACGGCTCTGTTTACAAGAACCTCGTTTACAGTACAAGTTCAACATCGCAGAAAGTGAAAAATGGATAAAGAAGTTGTGGTATTTACTTACAAAGCAATATCACTCAGCAATGAAATCTGTGTCATCAGGCCCTTAGCAGCACAATGAGTGGATTCAGGTACGATGATTCTAACTGAAATAAGTCACACAGAAAAAGAAACATCATAAGATATCAGTAATACACGGAATGTAAACTTGGCTACACAGGAACTGAATTACAGAACAGAACAGGGTCTCAAATTTAGAAAACCAACTTATGCTTGCTTAAGGGGGAAGGTGAGTTGGGGTGCTGCATAAAACCAGAGATTGAAATGAGCACAGATAAAGTTCCTTAAGCCAAATATGGAATAGACAAGAGCTACTCCTTGCTCAACGAAATGGACTCAACACCGCATATTAAACGCCTAAGAATGTACCTGACTAGTAAGTATCTTAAAACCTATGGATTGCTATGTCTCCGAAAGAGAATCAAGCATGTGTACAGGGGCATAAACGCAGCAGTGATAGGATTGGAGAGTTTCGGTGAGCAAATGAAGACCCTTTGAAGTCATATTGCATGGTACCCATTCCACGGGTTTCAACTACCCAGGTTTTAGGTATTCTTCCTTCAGCTAAAACATGCATGTGGAACCCAGAGTATGATCAACCATGTGATCGGGAGACGTGTTCAAATATGTCTCAGTTTTCGTACCCTGGTACTCGGGTGCAACATTCCAGACGCTTTACTAACACTCTCCCAACTTGGAGAGTCAGTCCCTTTAACCTCCTGTTTGGCCCAGTTTGCAATTTCTGCGGAAGATGAACAGGAATAGCGAGAACCAATGAGAGACTAGCTGGAGGTGTCTGGACGGGCAAATTTAACTCTCATTTCCCACCAGGAAGAGGAATTAACCAAAGGCTCAGCGTGCCGTGTCGGAACAAGATTAGGGCCTGAAGCCATCCTGCGGTGTTGCGGCCAGGTCACAAGAAAGCGAGTTGAAGAAAGGAGCTCAGGGGCACTGTAATTCGCAAACCTGCAGAGTTATAAATGACAGCTATCGTCCAAAAATAGACTGAAGTAAGGCTGCCAAGAGGATTTGAAAGCGGGGCAGAATTGCAGGAAACCGATTTCAGGAGGTAGACTGGAATTGCATTGAAAGCATAGGAAAAGAGGCAGAACGTCCACAATGATGCACTTGGTCAAAAAGGGCATATGCTTTTTTTCCTGAATATATTCAGGAAAAAACGCATACGCACTTTTTGGCCAACCAAGCAAGCTTGCAAAGGAAACCTGCACTACAATGAAGTCTCACTTCCACCTGGTCAAAAAGGCCATCTGAAAAAAGTGTAAAATCCATAAAGGCACGACAGGCCATGGAGAACTGGGAGCCTTCTTATGCTGATGGGCGGGATGTAAATTGCCAACAGCCACTCTGGAGAAGTGTATGGTGTTTCCTGAAACATCTAAAAAACAAAGCAACAGAGCCTAGGGCACTGCCACTTATGGTCCTATAGCTTAGGGAAATTAAAATCAAAAAGACACAGCCACCCCAAAGTTTGGGACGCCTCCGTTTACAAGAACCTCGTTTACTGTACAAGTTCAATATCACAGAAAGTGAAAAATGGATAAAGAACTTGAGGTACTTAGGTACAATGCAGTATCACTCAGCAATGAAATCTATGTCATCAGGCCCTTAGCAGCATAATGAGCGGATTCAGGTATGATGATTCTAACTGAAATAAGTCACACAGAAAAAGAAACATCATAAGATATCACTAATACACAGAATGTAAACTTGGCTACACAGGAACTGCATTCCAAAACAGAATAGGGTCTCAAATTTAGAAAACCAACTTATGCTTGCTTAAGGGGAAAGGTGAGTTGGGGTGCTGCATAAAACGAGAGATTGAAATGAGCACAGATAAAGTTCCTTAAGCCAAATATGGAATAGACAAGAGCTACTCCTTGCTCAACGAAATGGATTCAACACGCCATATTAAACGCCTAAGAATGTACCTGACTAGTAAGTATCTTAAAACCTATGGATTGCTATGTCTCCAAAAGAGAATCAAGCGTGTGTACAGGGGCATAAACGCAGCAGTGATAGGATTGGAGAGGTTCGGTGAGCAAATGAAGACCCATTGAAGTCATATTGCATGGTACCCATTCCACGGGTTTCTACTACCCAGGTTTAAGGTATTCTTCCTTCAGCTAAAACATGCATGTGGAACCCAGAGTATGATCAACCATGTGATCGGGAGACGTGTTCAAATATGTCTCAGTTTTCGTACCCTGGTAGTCGGGTGCAACATTCCAGACGCTTTACTAACACTCTCCCGACTTGGAGAGTCAGTCCCTTTAACCTCCTGTTTGGCCCAGTTTGCAATTTCTGTGGAAGATTAACAGGAATAGCGAGAACCAATGAGAGACTAGCTGGAGGTGTCTGGACGGGCAAATTTAACTCTCATTACTCACCAGGAAGAGGAATTAACCAAAGGCTCAGCGTGCCGTGCCGGAACCAGATTAGGGCCTGAAGCCATCCTGCGGTGTTGCGGCCAGGTCACAAGAAAGCGAGTTGAAGACAGGAGATCAGGGGCACTGTAATTCACAAACCTGCAGAGTTATAAATGAGAGCTATCGTCCAAAAATAGACTGAAGTAAGGCTGCCAAGAGGACTTGAAAGCGGGGCAGCATTGCAGGAAACCGATTTCAGGAGGTAGACTGGAATTGCATTGAAAGCATAGGAAAAGAGGCAGAACGTCCACAATGATGCACTTGGCCAAAAAGGGCATATGCGTTTTTTCCTGAATATATTCAGGAAAAAACGCATACGCACTTTTTGGCCAACCAAGCAAGCTTGCAAAGGAAACCTGCACTACAATGAAGTCTCACTTCCACCTGGTCAAAAGGGGCATCTGAAAAAAGTGTAAAATCCATAAAGGCACGACAGGCCATGGAGAACTGGGAGCCTTCTTATGCTGATGGGCGGGATGTAAATTGCCAACAGCCACTCTGGAGAAGTGTATGGTGTTTCCTGAAACATCTAAAAAACAAAGCAACAGAGCCTAGGGCACTTCCACTTATGGTCCTATAGCTTAGGGAAATTAAAATCAAAAAGACACAGCCACCCCAAAGTTTGGGACGCCTCCGTTTACAAGAACCTCGTTTACCGTACAAGTTCAATATCACAGAAAGTGAAAAATGGATAAAGAACTTGAGGTACTTAGGTACAATGCAGTATCACTCAGCAATGAAATCTATGTCATCAGGCCCTTAGCAGCATAATGAGTGGATTCAGGTATGATGATTCTAACTGAAATAAGTCACACAGAAAAAGAAACATCATAAGATATCACTAATACACGGAATGTAAACTTGGCTACACAGGAACTGCATTCCAAAACAGAATAGGGTCTCAAATTTAGAAAACCAACTTATGCTTGCTTAAGGGGAAAGGTGAGTTGGGGTGCTGCATAAAACCAGAGATTGAAATGAGCACAGATAAAGTTCCTTAAGCCAAATATGGAATAGACAAGAGCTACTCCTTGCTCAACGAAATGGACTCAACACCCCATATTAAACGCCTAAGAATGTACCTGACTAGTAAGTATCTTAAAACCTATGGATTGCTATGTCTCCAAAAGAGAATCAAGCGTGTGTACAGGGGCATAAACGCAGCAGTGATAGGATTGGAGAGGTTCGGTGAGCAAATGAAGACCCATTGAAGTCATATTGCATGGTACCCATTCCACGGGTTTCTACTACCCAGGTTTAAGGTATTCTTCCTTCAGCTAAAACATGCATGTGGAACCCAGAGTATGATCAACCATGTGATCGGGAGACGTGTTCAAATATGTCTCAGTTTTCGTACCCTGGTACTCGGGTGCAACATTCCAGACGCTTTACTAACACTCTCCCGACTTGGAGAGTCAGTCCCTTTAACCTCCTGTTTGGCCCAGTTTGCAATTTCTGCGGAAGATGAACAGGAATAGCGAGAACCAATGAGAGACTAGCTGGAGGTGTCTGGACGGGCAAATTTAACTCTCATTTCTCACCAGGAAGAGGAATTAACCAAAGGCTCAGCGTGCCATGCCGGAACCAGATTAGGGCCTGAAGCCATCCTGCGGTGTTGCGGCCAGGTCACAAGAAAGCGAGTTGAAGAAAGGAGCTCAGGGGCACTGTAATTCACAAACCTGCAGAGTTATAAATGACAGCTATCGTCCAAAAATAGACTGAAGTAAGGCTGCCAAGAGGACTTGAAAGCGGGGCAGCATTGCAGGAAACCGATTTCAGGAGGTAGACTGGAATTGCATTGAAAGCATAGGAAAAGAGGCAGAACGTCCACAATGATGCACTTGGCCAAAAAGGGCGTACGCGTTTTTTCCTGAATATATTCAGGAAAAAACGCGTACGCCCTTTTTGGCCAACCAAGCAAGCTTGCAAAGGAAATCTGCACTACAATGAAGTCTCACTTCCCCCCGGTCAAAAGGGCCATCTGAAAAAAGTGTAAAATCCAGAAAGGCAGGACAGGCCATGGAGAACTGGGAGCCTTCTTATGCTGATGGGCGGGATGTAAATTGCCAACAGACACTCGGGAGAAGTGTATGGTGTTTCCTGAAACATCTAAAAAACAAAGCAACAGAGCCTAGGGCACTTCCACTTATGGTCCTATAGCTTAGGGAAATTAAAATCAAAATGACACAGCCACCCCAAAGTTTGGGACACCTCCGTTTACAAGAACCTCGTTTACCGTACAAGTTCAATATCACAGAAAGTGAAAAATGGATAAAGAACTTGAGGTACTTACGTACAATGCAGTATCACTCAGCAATGAAATCTATGTCATCAGGCCTTTAGCAGCATAATGAGTGGATTCAGGTACGATGATTCTAACTGAAATAAGTCACACAGAAAAAGAAACATCATAAGATATCAGTAATACACGGAATGTAAACTTGGCTACACAGGAACTGCATTCCAAAACAGAACAGGGTCTCAAATTTAGAAAACCAACTTATGCTTGCTTAAGGGGAAAGGTGAGTTGGGGTGCTGCATAAAACCAGAGATTGAAATTAGCACAGATAAAGTTCCTTAAGCCAAATATGGAATAGACAAGAGCTACTCCTTGCTCAACGAAATGGACTCAACACCCCATATTAAACGCCTAAGAATGTACCTGACTAGTAAGTATCTTAAAACCTATGGATTGCTATGTCTCCAAAAGAGAATCAAGCGTGTGTACAGGGGCATAAACGCAGCAGTGATAGGATTGGAGAGTTTCGGTGAGCAAATGAAGACCCTTTGAAGTCATATTGCATGGTACCCATTACACGGGTCTCAACTCTCCAGGTTTTAGGTATTCTTCCTTCAGCTAAAACATGCATGTGGAACCCAGGTATGATCAACCATGTGAACGGGAGACGTGTTCAAATATGTCTCAGTTTTCCTCCCCTGGTACTCGGGTGCAACATTCCAGACGCTTTACTAACACTCTCCCCACTTGGAGAGTCAGTCCCTATAACCTCCTATTTGGCCCAGTTTGCAATTTCTGCGGAAGATGAACAGGAATAGTGAGAACCAATGAGAGGCTAGCTGGAGGTGTCTGAACGGGCAAATTTAACTCTCATTTCCCACCAGGAAGAGGAATTAACCAAAGGCTCAGCATGCCGGGCCGTAACCAGATTAGGGCCTGAAGCCATCCTGCGGTGTTGCGGCCAGGTCACAAGAAAGCGAGTTGAAGACAGGAGATCAGGGGCACTGTAATTCACAAACCTGCAGAGTTATAAATGACAGCTATCGTCCAAAAATATACTGAAGTAAGGCTGCCAAGAGGACTTGAAAGCGGGGCAGAATTGCAGGAAACCGATTTCAGGAGGTAGACTGGAATTGCATTGAAAGCATAGGAAAAGAGGCAGAACGTCCACAATGATGCACTTGGCCAAAAAGGGCGTATGCGTTTTTTCCGGAATATATTCAGGAAAAAACGCATACGCCCTTTTTGGCCAACCAAGCAAGCTTGCAAAGGAAATCTGCACTACAATGAAGTCTCACTTCCCCCCAGTCAAAAGGGCCATCTGAAAAAAGTGTAAAATCCAGAAAGGCAGGACAGGCCATGGAGAACTGGGAGCCTTGTTATGCTGATGGGCGGGATGTAAATTGCCAACAGACACTTGGAAGAAGTGTATGGTCTTTCCTGAAACATCTAAAAAACAAAGCAACAGAGCCTAGGGCACTTCCACTTATCGTCCTATAGCTTACGGAGATTAAAATCAAAAAGACACAGCCACCCCAAAGTTTGGGACGCCTCTGTTTACAAGAACCTCGTTTACAGTACAAGTTCAACATCGCAGAAAGTGAAAAATGGATAAAGAAGTTGTGGTATTCACTTACAAAGCAATATCACTCAGCAATGAAATCTGTGTCATCAGGCCCTTAGCAGCACAATGAGTGGATTCAGGTATGATGATTCTAACTGAAATAAGTCACACAGAAAAAGAAACATCATAAGATATCAGTAATACACGGAATGTAAACTTGGCTACACAGGAACTGAATTACAGAACAGAACAGGGTCTCAAATTTAGAAAACCAACTTATGCTTGCTTAAGGGTAAAGGTGAGTTGGGGTGCTGCATAAAACCAGAGATTGAAATGAGCACAGATAAAGTTCCTTAAGCCAAATATGGAATAGACAAGAGCTACTCCTTGCTCAACGAAATGGACTCAACACCGCATATTAAACGCCTAAGAATGTACCTGACTAGTAAGTATCTTAAAACCTATGGATTGCTATGTCTCCGAAAGAGAATCAAGCATGTGTACAGGGGCATAAACGCAGCAGTGATAGGATTTGAGAGGTTCGGTGAGCAAATGAAGACCCTTTGAAGTCATATTGCATGGTACCCATTCCACGGGTTTCAACTACCCAGGTTTTAGGTATTCTTCCTTCAGCTAAAACATGCATGTGGAACCCAGAGTATGATCAACCATGTGATTGGGAGACGTGTTCAAATATGTCTCAGTTTTCGTACCCTGGTACTCGGGTGCAACATTCCAGACGCTTTACTAACACTCTCCCGACTTGGAGAGTCAGTCCCTTTAACCTCCTGTTTGGCCCAGTTTGCAATTTCTGCGGAAGATGAACAGGAATAGCGAGAACCAATGAGAGACTAGCTGGAGGTGTCTGGACGGGCAAATTTAACTCTCATTTCCCACCAGGAAGAGGAATTAACCAAAGGCTCAGCGTGCCGTGCCGGAACCAGATTAGGGCCTGAAGCCATCCTGCGGTGTTGCGGCCAGCTCACAAGAAAGCGAGATGAAGAAAGGAGCTCAGGGGCACTGTAATTCACAAACCTGCAGAGTTATAAATGACAGCTATCGTCCAAAAATAGACTGAAGTAAGGCTGCCAAGAGGACTTGAAAGCGGGGCAGAATTGCAGGAAACCAATTTCAGGAGGTAGACTGGAATTGCATTGAAAGCATAGGAAAAGAGGCAGAACGTCCACAATGATGCACTTGGCCAAAAAGGGCGTATGCGTTTTTTCCTGAATATATTCAGGAAAAAAGGCATACGCCCTTTTTGGCCAACCAAGCAAGCTTGCAAAGGAAATCTGCACTACAATGAAGTCTCACTTCCCCCCGGTCAAAAGGGCCATCTGAAAAAAGTGTAAAATCCAGAAAAGCAGGACAGGCCATGGAGAACTGGGAGCCTTGTTATGCTGATGGGCGGGATGTAAATTGCCAACAACCACTCGGGAGAAGTGTATGGTGTTTCCTGAAACATCTAAAAAACAAAGCAACAGAACCTAGGGCACTTCCACTTATGGTCCTATAGCTTAGGTAAATTAAAATCAAAAAGACACAGCCACCCCAAAATTTGGAACGGCTCTGTTTACAAGAACTTGGTTTACAGTACAAGTTCAACATCGCAGAAAGTGAAAAATGGATAAAGAAGTTGTGGTATTTACTTACAAAGCAATATCACTCAGCAATGAAATCTGTGTCATCAGGCCCTTAGCAGCACAATGAGTGGATTCAGGTATGATGATTCTAACTGAAATAAGTCACACAGAAAAAGAAACATCATAAGATATCAGTAATACACGGAATGTAAACTTGGCTACACAGGAACTGAATTACAGAACAGAACAGGGTCTCAAATTTAGAAAACCAACTTATGCTTGCTTAAGGGGAAAGGTGAGTTGGGGTGCTGCATAAAACCAGAGATTGAAATGAGCACAGATAAAGTTCCTTAAGCCAAATATGGAATAGACAAGAGCTACTCCTTGCTCAACGAAATGGACTCAACACCGCATATTAAACGCCTAAGAATGTACCTGACTAGTAAGTATCTTAAAACCTATGGATTGCTATGTCTCCGAAAGAGAATCATGCATGTGTACAGGGGCATAAACACAGCAGTGATAGGATTGGAGAGGTTCGGTGAGCAAATGAAGACCCTTTGAAGTCATATTGCATGGTACCCATTCCACGGGTTTCAACTACCCAGGTTTTAGGTATTCTCCCTTCAGCTAAAACATGCATGTGGAACCCAGAGTATGATCAACCATGTGATCGGGAGATGTGTTCAAATATGTCTCAGTTTTCGTACCCTGGTACTCGGGTGCAACATTCCAGACACTTTACTAACACTCTCCCGACTTGGAGAGTCAGTCCCTTTAACCTCCTGTTTGGCCCAGTTTGCAATTTCTGCGGAAGATGAACAGGAATAGCGAGAACCAATGAGAGGCTAGCTGGAGGTGTCTGGACGGGCAAATTTAACTCTCATTTCCCACCAGGAAGAGGAATTAACCAAAGGCTCAGCGTGCCGTGCCGGAACCAGATTAGGGCCTGAAGCCATCCTGCGGTGTTGCGGCCAGCTCAAAAGAAAGCGAGTTGAAGAAAGGAGCTAAGGGGCACTGTAATTCACAAACCTGCAGAGTTATAAATGACAGCTATCGTCCAAAAATAGACTGAAGTAAGGCTGCCAAGAGGACTTGAAAGCGGGGCAGAATTGCAGGAAACCGATTTCAGGAGGTAGACTGGAATTGCATTGAAAGCATAGGAAAAGAGGCAGAACGTCCACAATGATGCACTTGGCCAAAAAGGGCGTATGCGTTTTTTCCTGAATATATTCAGGAAAAAAGGCATACACCCTTTTTGGCCAACCAAGCAAGCTTGCAAAGGAAATCTGCACTACAATGAAGTCTCACTTCCCCCCGGTCAAAAGTGCCATCTGAAAAAAGTGTAAAATCCAGAAAGGCAGGACAGGCCATGGAGAACTGGGAGCCTTGTTATGCTGATGGGTGGGATGTAAATTGCCAACAACCACTCGGGAGAAGTGTATGGTGTTTCCTGAAACATCTAAAAAACAAAGCAACAGAACCTAGGGCACTTCCACTTATGGTCCTATAGCTTAGGGAAATTAAAATCAAAAAGACACAGCCACCCCAAAGTTTGGAACGGCTCTGTTTACAAGAACCTCGTTTACAGTACAAGTTCAACATCGCAGAAAGTGAAAAATGGATAAAGAACTTGTGGTATTTACTTACAAAGCAATATCACTCAGCAATGAAATCTGTGTCATCAGGCCCTTAGCAGCACAATGAGTGGATTCAGGTATGATGATTCTAACTGAAATAAGTCACACAGAAAAAGAAACATCATAAGATATCAGTAATACACGGAATGTAAACTTGGCTACACAGGAACTGAATTACAGAACAGAACAGGGTCTCAAATTTAGAAAACCAACTTATGCTTGCTTAAGGGGAAAGGTGAGTTGGGGTGCTGCATAAAA